>NC_026477.1:5706049-5762653 GCF_000240135.3 Fusarium graminearum PH-1
ATCCCTTCCGCGTTATGCACGAGATCACAAGAAGTACAGTTTCGTTCTTTCCCTCTACGAGTACATCGACACCATCCCCACTCTCTGGGCCAGCACCAAGAAGTTCATCCAGAACCACCCCGAGCACATCTCTGAGGGCAACTCCATGCGCTTCCTCAGTGACGATGGCGGTGAGAACTACAACAAGTGCCATTTCGTAAGTTTGAACTTGAATATTTTATCATGCAATACTAACTGTTTCCAGTGGTCCAACTTTGAAGTTGGTAGTTTGTCCTGGCTTCGCAGCAAGCCTTACCTCGATTTCTTCGAGTCTCTCGACAAGGATGGTGGTTTCTTTTACGAGCGATGGGGTGATGCACCTGTCCACTCCATTGCTGCCGGTCTTCTCCTCAAGAAGGAACAGATTCACTTCTTTGAGGACATTGCCTATTACCACGTTCCTTTCACTCACTGCCCTACTGATGAGCAGCGACGAATGGATCTTCGTTGCCACTGCAACCCCGATAACAACTTTGACTGGAAGGGTTACTCTTGTAAGTATTCTTCAAGCTTCCTTGCAAGCTATAAACTAACACCGCTCCAGGCACTTCTCGATTCTTTGACCTTAACGGCATGGAGAAGCCCAAGGGTTTTGAAAAGCAGCAGTAGACAAAATATCATTAAAGAATGAGTGGGAAGGATTGTACGTTATCATACAGGTTGTTATGCTCGGTAGATTGTCTCCATTATTTCTAGGCTGCAAGCAATGGGTGTGCATCGGGAGAGGTTCATATGAACCAATATTAGGCGTCTGGGTTTGAAGTACGTTGGACAACTTTCACCGCAGAAGTGAGTATGAATGAAGAATTGTTTCGGATCGTCGCCTTTCTTTTTTTTTTTAAAAAAAAAATGCTTGAAATAGTGTACAATATCAATACATGGTGTCAGCCTGGTCTATATCATCGACACGGTTCTAATCCCGTTGCTTTACCATCGATCGTTTAACCAAAGTCGCGCATCTAGTTCATTATTTAAGGATTCGCTTAACCAACAGTAGCCTTCTTGGGCTTCTTGGTGCCGTACTTGCTGCGACTCGTCGTTCGGCTCGCAACACCACCCTGAAAATGTCAGCACATAGTCACAAAAAAGGTCCGTACCAGTACGAAAGTACGTGGCGAAAGGGAAGCATACCAAATCCAGAGCGCCTCGAACAAGATGGTATCTCACACCAGGACAATCTTGCGCACGACCACCTCTAACAAGAACAACACTATGTTGCTGGATATTGTGTCCTTCACCAGGGATATACGCCGTAACAACAGCTCCGGTGGAGAGCTTCACACGCGCAGTCTTTCGTTCACCGGAGTTGGGCTTCTTGGGTCGAACGACACCGACTCGAAGGCATACACCCTTGAGAGCTGGGCAGTGTGTGTTGGATAGAGCAGGAGAAACAGCGTGACGAGCGCGCTTTCCCTTTCGAATTCCACGCAGGACCTGGTTCAGAGTCGCGGGGCGAGCGGTCGTAGGAGCAAAAGCGCGGGGTGTTGTGGTGGTGAATGTTCGGAGGGACGGTTGTAGAAGACGGCTGGGTGGTGTTGAGATGGCCGTAGCGAGGGGACGCCGGATCGCCGGGGAGAAGAATTGGCGGAGGATAGAGCCGACCATGTTGGGCGAGATTTATGTGACCCGATTGAACTGAGTTGTCCTGGAGAGCGATTGATTTGATCCCGTAATCGGCCTCTCTATCCTGAACCTTGACCTCAGCCAACGCCGATATCAAAATCTCAGCCTGTCGATGTGCTCACGTGACTCATCGATAGCTCTCGGAGGTCAAGATTATCCGAGTCTCGTCTACGGATAGATCCAAGCTACTGGGTACCAGAAAAGTTGACATCCCAAGTCTTAGGTTACAAAAATAAATAGCCTAAAGAACATGGTCTAAGTAGCATAAGCTGATCTACTAATTTCGTCTCTTATGCTTCTAGCGGCCAATTTTCCTGATACCCTGAGGCCAAGTTCATCACATGCTGGCATTTAAAGGACCCGCATCAAACCCCGGCTTTCTTACTTCAATGACCCGCATGTCTTTGACGTCAGCGGTTAATCGCCGGCGCATCTCTTACACTCCCCGCATCCCGCACTTTGAACCCCAAAACTGACAAGCCAGGTTACAGTTGTAGAACCGAACACATCCTCGACCTCGGTGGTTATCCTCGGCTGGTCGAGGCCGAACAATGAGATTCTTCAACCGCTTCAGCCGTATAAGATAGGCGCGGGTACGCTCCTGGGGAGGAAAGGATGATCTGTATATACCGAGGTTGCTATAATTGACATATTGAATCTTTGATATCTTTCGCTTCTTCATCTACATCCTTTATATCACATATCACTCTACCAAGCTTGTCTTGTTCCATGATCGTCTGGCTTGTGATCGTCTCTTAGATACCCGCCTCACACCTCGCTTCAGCTTAGCCAACTTTTCTCCTCCTACAATCGCACTTACCACTCACCGTTGCTCCTAAACTCCCCTTTCTAACATCACAAACCTGACAATGTCGTCGTTTACTCGAGTCGTGCGCCCTGCGCTCAGAGGTGGACGAAGTCTAACACAGCGCATTGCCCCGCCAGCCACTACTCCTCGTTCCATGACGAGAACAAACCTGTAAGCAATACCTGAACTAGCTGTACTAAAGCACTCGCTAACTCTTTGTCTCAGTAACACTGCTCGTCTTCTCTCTACAACGCAATGCCGCCGCAACGAGCATATCGACATCTCCGAGATCCCTCCTACACCCATCACCCATCTTTCTGAGCTCGAGACAGCTATGGTCGATACCGTCTCCAAGTTCGCCACAGATGTGATTCTTCCTCGCGCGCGTGACATGGACGAGGCAGAGGAAATGGACCCAGCTGTTGTCGAGCAGCTATTTGAGCAGGGCCTCATGGGTATCGAGATCCCTGAGGAGTACGGAGGCGCTGGCATGAACTTCACCGCTGCCATTATTGGCATTGAGGAGCTTGCGCGCGCAGACCCTTCTGTCTCAGTGTTGGTTGATGTGCACAACACCCTCTGCAACACAGCTATTATCAAGCACGGTTCCACTGCTATCAAGAAGAAGTGGCTCCCGCGCCTTGCGACAAACACTGTCGCTTCTTTCTGTCTTTCTGAGCCCGTCTCCGGTTCTGATGCCTTTGCAATGGCCACAAGGGCCACCGAGACCGCTGACGGCTTCAAGATCAATGGCAGCAAGATGTGGATTACAAACTCCAAGGAGGCTGATCTCTTCATTGTCTTTGCTAACCTTGACCCCAGCAAGGGTTACAAGGGTATCTCTGCCTTCCTCGTCGAGAAGGGCATGAAGGGCTTCTCTATCGCCAAGAAGGAGAAGAAGCTGGGTATCCGTGCCTCAAGCACATGCGTTATCAACTTCGACGATGTCGAGATCCCCAAGGAGAACCTTCTCGGCGAGCGCGGCCAGGGTTACAAGTACGCCATTAGCATCCTCAACGAGGGACGGATTGGTATCGCTGCTCAGATGACCGGTCTTGCCCTAGGCGCTTTCGACAACGCTGCCCGCTACGTGTGGAACGATCGCAAGCAGTTTGGCTCTCTGGTCGGTGAGTTCCAGGGCATGCAGCACCAGCTTGCCCAAGCATACACCGAGATCACTGCCGCTCGCGCTCTCGTTTACACCGCTGCTCGCAAGAAGGAGGCTGGTGAGGACTTTGTCAAGGACGCTGCCATGGCCAAGCTATACGCTTCCCAGGTCGCTGGACGTGTCAGTGGTTCTGCCATCGAGTGGATGGGTGGCATGGGCTTTGTCCGTGAGGGTCTTGCCGAGAAGTACTTCCGTGACAGCAAGATCGGTGCCATTTACGAGGGTACCAGCAACATCCAGTAAGTCTTGCTATTGTCCTAGAAAATGAAAGGCTGTACTAACTTGAACCCTCAGGCTCAACACCATCGCCAAGCTCCTGCAGAAGGAATACACTTCGTAAGAATATTGAAAAATTTAGATAAAAGAGATGGATACTTAGATGGAACATATAAAATATAGTAAAAAAAAATAACTAAAACACTCCAATCTCCCTGAACCTAAGAGTGTGCACTTGCGGCAATAAGACTCGACGAGGCTTGAAGAATGCTAAAAAGAAATATACAAGATACAGATGGAGATTGGGTTTTAAGCATCGTAGTCAATACTGGGACATGTGAAGTCGTCGGCATCCATCATTTTGTCTCTTTTGCTTCTATTAACAAGACAACTATTCATATGCTGCTTGTCTAACATTCTCATCTACCACTGAACACGCTTGCTTGACTATCAATATGGTTCTGACCATACCATCATACGTTTTACTCGTCCACTACCTATATCCTGAATGCCAACCACTATAAATGAGCGAACATGAAAAGGGCCGTCTTGTCCAGACGTCCACGCTGAGTTCGCGCACCGACATCACCTACCCGCGGTGCCCGGTAATCTATTTAACTATCGCTGCTGGGTATCCGATAGACAAGACACTACTAATCTCACCGCGGCTCCATCGTCTCCATAAAACATTGCAAAATCGTCAATCTTCGTGTGTAGTCGTTTAGTCAAAATCAGCTGTGTATGAGAAGCCTCGGAACTCCTCTTGCATGGCCTGTGACAAAACTGGAAATCATATTAGTAATGCGTCTAGAGAAATGAAAGCGTGCAAACTTACCGGATTGAACTGGAGTCAAAACGGGAGTAACGCTTGTGAACTCGGAGTCGAAGTTGCTGGTATCTGTCGCACTCTTGATCTGCGGCATGAAAGGCGGCGGCACTCTCTTGTGGTACATCTCATCCCAGTTGATGTTTCGGAAGAATGGCTGGCTCATCACCTCCTGGGCATCAGTCGGGCCGCTTCCGAGTCGCTGGTCAGGCTCACGAGTGAGCAATTTCTGGAGGATTGAGACTGAGTCTCGAGGCATGTGAATGGGGTACAGGGGCTCATCGGCGAGAATAGCGTCATAAATCTCGTCCTCATCCTCTCCACGGAAAGGAGACTGCTGCAGAAGCATTTGGTAAATCAGCACACCAAATGCCCACCAATCGACAGCACGGCCGTACTTCTTGTCCAGGAGAATCTGTCAGGTGTTAGCGGAAAGGGCCAGGTGTGAGTTACATGTCATAGACTTACCTCCGGGGCCATGAATTCGGGAGTACCACAAAAGGTACCTGTTGTGGAGCCATACCACATATCCTCCTTACACAAACCGTAATCACCAATCTTGACATGACCATCAAGTGAGAGAAGAATGTTGTCAAGCTTCAAATCACGGTAAATAACACCGTTCTCGTGGAAGTACTTGAGCGCCAGGCAGACCTCGGCGGCGTAGAATTGCGCACGCTTAGTACCGAACTGACCTCGCTGAATGTGCAACATCAGATCACCACCACTAACGTACTCCATGACGAAGTACACACGGGTCTCTGTTTGGAAGCATGCATGCAAGTTGGTCAAGAATGGGTGTCTGCCCCGGTTGGCAACCAAGAACACACGCTTCTCAGAACGGATACTCTCGACTTCATCATTCTCGATGATGAACTCCTTCTTGAGAACCTTGATGGCATAGAGCTTTCGAGAGCGCTTGGTTTCGGCCAACATAACTTTACCGAAGTTACCCTTGCCCAACACAGCCAGGAAGTTGAAATGATCAAGTCCGATACGCTGGCCAGTTCCAGGGTCAGTAGCCAAGGGAGCAGACTTACCACCAGCCGCTGACTGCTGCTTAGGAGACATGGGTTCTGGTTGCTGAGGGCTATGCGCCGGCACTGCGGGCTGTTGGTAGGCAGCCTGTGGCTGCTGTTGTTGGTGTTGCGGTACTGGAGGTAGCGGTGACTGAGGAGGAGGTTGTTGGGCTGGCTGCTGCTGTACAGGTCGCTGAGCCTGAGCAGCAGGCTGTGGTCCTCCGTAGCCAGGGTTCACGTTCGCATAATCGGCCGGGTTGTACTTACGCTGCTGGCCCGCGCCGTATTGACCTCCTTGAGCATAGGGGTCTTCTTGCGGTTGATCGTAACCGCCGCTATATCGCCCAAAGTCTGAGTTCTGCCGTTGGGCCGCACCAGGTCCTCCAGACATAGCCGCAGATGCTGCAGCCGCAGCTTGGGAGCTGGATGAAGTTCGATCAGGGCCGGCAGGTCTCGGCGTGGAAGGGTTCGAGTACATCATCTTAGCGGCCTCTGTAGCCTCCGGGGAGACTGGTCCTGACTGGTAAGAAGGAGCAGTCGTGCTGGAGTATGAGGGAGCCGGCGAGCTGGTGCTTGTCGGGCTAGTCTTGCCATGTCGAAGTGTCTTTTCTGAAAGTGAAGAAACCTTGGCTTGTCTTTGCTTCTGAGTCCTTATGCCGTCCAGAATCTGGTTGGCGACGGCCATTGACATGCCGCAGAAATCGGGGACAAGATGAACACACTGGGCGTGGGCAGTAAGACCACATTCTGAATTATGTTAGTTTCGTGGTAGAACGGATGTTTCAGTAGATGCTTACCTGAGCACTTTCTGCAGTTCTTCTTTCCAAAAGGCAAGATGTAACCACAGTGACAACACCAGTTTGCTGTCATGTTGGAATAAGGGTTGAATCTGTGCGGAATGCGGTGGTTGATCTTTTCCTCGTCGGGATCAGTCTCAGCGTTACTCTTACTGATGCACTTTGTAACGACGCTAGAATAACACTTCGTATGACAGGTATACTTGCAATCCTCACACTGCATGCCTGCTGAGTACTTAAGGAAATCTCCGCAAAGCGCACAGCGCATGATATTGTAAAACTGATGCTGCACGAACTTGTGTCCGTACATCTCGTGGACTTCTTCCTTTCGTTGACGAACGGCACCCTTTCGACCAAGACCAAGGTCGGCAGGGCGGCTGTTGTTGTTGGACTTGTTAAATGTCAACTGAAGTTGGATCTGTCCAGTTGGCTCGAGATTGAACCATTCCTCGATAGGTCCAGTTTGCACCTGAGGCTGGGGACCAGCAGCTCCGAATGGGCCAGTATCATCCCCTTGGTCACCACCAGTCGATTGAGCACCTGGTCCAAAAGAGCCTGAAGAAGGACTCATCGGGAACTGTGTAGGGGCAGCACTGGTGCTGCCCATTCTGTCGGCAGACACCCAGCCAGAGCTGTTCATTTCGGCCTCAATCCTCTTGCGACGAATTTCCTCAACAATGTCGGAAATGCGAACCCAGAGCATGCCTATGGGCATGGGGTGTTCGCCAGGTTTGTCGTAGACAGTCAACTCGATTTCGTTGGCCTTGTCGACTTCGATAGTATGGAACTCAGCCTCCCATCGATCGTTCCTGGACGCTTTCGTACGAGCCATGACGGTATCCTCAACCTTCACGGCAATAAAGGTCTCGGGACCTCTCGTGAACCGTCCAGTCGCAGCATGGTCAACATCTTTGATTGCTATCATTCGAATCGAGAGTTGTCCACTGAGGGGCTTCCTGAGGTTGGGGGCGTTGATTGAATCATCTAACTCTTTGTCAGCTTCACATTCGACGTCATTCAACGCCAACTTACCATCTTGTGCATCCGCAACGTCCGCGTCGATATGCAGTTCTTCATATCTCTTGAGTGCCTGCTTCAACAGTAGAATCTTCTGCTTGCTTTCAACCTTCCTAGCGGCTGCGTCGGCTTTGCTCTTCCGATCACCTTCCATGCTATAAAGCTGAACCATCTTCTCAATACCCTTCAGGTACTGCTCCTCGACATTGAGCTTGAACTGGATCTGGGACAACATGAGTTGAATACGAGGGCCCAGGTGTGGCGTATCATATTTGATTAAGTCTAAGATTTGTTAGCATGGTGGGCAGAACTGGTTATGGACAGGAAATGGCATAGCAACAACGGACCTAACTTGGTAAAGTTGGGGCGTGCCTTAGGAATACCCGATCCACCAGGTCCCGGTGCATAAGGATGACGAGGGGGCATTAAGTCGGAACCACCGCCAGCCTGGCTGTACTGTCCCGAACCAGAGCCGTAGGAACCTCTATCTCCCGCGGGATTGCTGGAGGCATCCTTAGGAGGTGGTGCGGGAGGGCCACCGGCATCGTCAGCAGGTCCCCCGAGAGACATGTCTCCAACACCTTGGTTCACACGGCGCAGCTGAATATCCCTAAGCTTCTCCTCGAAAAACTGGAGGTTGCGGCGGCCATCGCGCATCTGGGAGTCGAGACGGGATCTAACGGCTTCATTGTTTGTCTGTGCCCTCATAGAATTGGCAGCGTTGATGAGGGCCTTTTCCCGCTCTATCTTCTTGTGGATGTTGTGAATCGCGTCATCGTCGTTCATTCTGGCGGCGGGTGCGCGATGCGTTGCGCAGGACGACAAGAGGTTGGAGGGGGGAAAGTCTTAGAAGACGAGCGATGTCAGGTGGTGAATGTACCCGAAGACGCCTCGATAGCGGAAAGCGGGCAAGCGGTCGTAAAATAGACGACAAGACAGTCGACGTCTTGTGTCGTTAAGTTGGGTACCAATCACAAAGCACGACAGATCCTGGCTGCGTGTTCTTGTGCAGGTGCGTAATATGTTGGTGATTGTTCGCCTACGAGCTTCCGGTGGATGAAGCCGAAGCTGGCGAGTGGAGATGTAGAGGGGAGGAAGAGAGGAAGAGAGGGTTTGGGTAGGTTATTAAGCCCAGCAGTTGCCAGATACCTACAGTGGGATGGAGGTGGAAGGTGGGAAGTTAAGGCCTGGTGGTGGGAGATGTCATCAGCGAATAGTGACGGATACTGCCTGTACAGCACCTGCGGTTGGGGAGGGGAGAGGAACTGGAAGGAGGGGGGTTAAAACTTGGCGGGGTTTTTCCAAATCCCTAGAGTAGATTAGCGGTAAGTTAAGCGGGCACTTAAGCCAGGCAAGTTGAAAAGTTCCATACAATGGAATTTTGAGCAAACAAATAATACTTTCTGTTCCGGAATGACTACTATATGGCTTGTTTGATCTCTCAGGGGACACAGAAGGAGGCTAGCTGAAAAGAATTTGATAGGCAAAAGAGAGGGTCAAAAAGACATCGGTAGCCCAACCATCACCTCAGGCAGATCAGGTCAGGTCAGGTCCCGAGCTACGCCCAAGCCTAAAGGTGAGGTAAAGAGAGTAGAAGAGCTTAGACCAGGTTCTTTGCAGCCTGGGCGGCGTAGGTCATAGCTCTCAGCGAACGGCGTCGGCCACTGTATGCACTGTAGCATGGGTCAGATGCAAGGGTCTATCAATGGATGGAACCTAACAGTCAATTATTGAAACGAAGTTGCTGTGCACGAAAGGATTGACTGAACATGAGTTGGAGGCAGTTCGTGTTATGAAATGGACAATAAATTTTGTATAAACGGTTGGCCTACCTAGGACTTGAAGTCGTGAACGATAACGCGTACAAAGAGGCTGAGCTACAATGAGACGAGGCCAAATAACTCAGGCAACCTTCTATCACACCAAGAACTTGGTTGGATTGGGATGTCTGTTTGGGTAGGCACTTTTGCATGGGATATCAACGCCCATGTCTTACATGAATTGAGTTTCAGACTATGTACCTTACATCATGAGATACAGTGATTAATTATGCATGAAGTATGTCAACCTTTAACGCCTGTGAAACAACCTTTTGAAACGACAAACTCGTGAGCCTTATGTCATGCACAAGTAGATAGTAGGGCAAAGTTTCAAAACATGTAGCAAATACAGGAAATAACAAATAGAAATAGCTGCTAACCTACCTGTGTGCGCTTGTTTATTCCCACGGTGCGCCTTGAGGCCAGGTACAAAGGTAGGTTACACTGAATGTTACTGAGTCCTAAAACCCATCCTCAAAAGTCCTAGAATCGGATCAGCTCCAGTAGCCCCGCCATGAAAGAACTACAGCTCCGATTAAAACCGCAAACTAGGAAGCGGTCAAAATCCTCAAACATCAAACCTTCGGTGTCAGTTACCGTTAATCTCAGTCTCTAGCAAATCACATTCGCAAACCTCATCCGCGTTCAAATTAATCATCAGGGCTACCCTGGAAGATGGAACGACAAGGGTGTTTGTATTTAACCGCAGCTCGATGTCATGATGAACTGGAGTTTGGACATGTCCAAGAGAAAAATGCCCTATGTAAAGTGATGTTGCGTTGGCATCCAAAGAAAACAATTTCAATCAATATGCATGGTACAAACATGCATAGAACTATTGGCTTCCAAAGCCCAAGCGGTTTAGTGCCATCACGCTCAGGATTATCTCGACTACCAGCCCTACAGGTCATGCAATAGACCTATATCCGATTGGCCAGAGATAACCTGCTCGAAGCATCGTCATTCATCAACAAGGCACGTCAGTCAACACGCCCTGCAGTTCATGACCGGTACCTATCGTTCTTTTGTAACCATAGGTACAGTTATATTATAATGTACATTGCCTTTAACTTTATATCTATCTTACATCTTATCATCATCTTCGAACCATTAGTAGCGCGACGCTTGCGGTAAAAACAGCTCCAGCCAACGCTCCCTCAAGCGCCAACAATGATGCGTCTCTCATGCGCATATCTATCCGTCGCTCGCTGTAGAGGTCTTCTGTTTTAGCTCTCCACCACAAGGGGTCAAGCAAGAGTTCTTTCCAGGCCCTCCACCATGACGGGTCATTGAGGACTTCCGGCCAAGTCCTCATTGGCAGAATCTCCGGAAGAGGCGTCTCGGTTGCTGGCTCAACGGGCGTCGAAACAGGTACCTCACTGGTATGTGTTTCCTCAGCTGTGAAAAGACTTTCAGTTGGTACGTCTTCCGACTCCACGATCTCAGCAATTGGCTCGACCTCTGCCTCACGGGTCGCTTCAACAGCAGAGGCCAAAGCGGCAGCGGCAGCAGGTTGGTTTCGGGCCTCAATGGCAAGCTTGACTTGCTCAAGCTCACCACGAACCTCTTCAAGCACGGCCTTTTCTTCGGCCACAACGCCTCTGACTAATCTCTTTCTCTTCCAGGGCTCTGCCACGAACTGCAGGACAACAAACAACAAGAAGTTCATGCCCATTAGACCCCATGTACCCCATGTACTCGCCCTTCGAATACGGTCGCTCCAGATTTGTTCCTCATGGTAACGCTTTAGGATACCTGCATTGAGTTGCTGGCTCAACCGTTGCTCTTCGATCTCGGCCTCTGTCAAAGTTTCTTGGGACGATGCCACCTTGCCCTCAAGGGTGTGGTCTGCTCGGTACAACTCGGTAAACCGCTCAAGATCGATCGGTGACCAGCTATCCTTTCTTGCCAGCAGGGTTGTGACTTCACGTTGCGTTGCAGCTCGGCTGGCGTTCGATGTCTTGTATTCTTGACGAGCAGTTCGAACCAGCTCATGAGCCTCTGCAAGTGCCGCCTCAAGCTTAGCGTTTTGGCCTTTGATGACCTCAATGCTGGTGTATCCAGTGATATCATTGAGTGTCTGAGAAGCGTTCATTGCTCGGTATTGAAGGGTATCCATAGCATGGCTGAATCTCTCCTTTAATTCACTGACACGATGTTGCGCGCGGTCACGAAGAACTTGGAGGCTATCAGTAGTTGAGGGGGGTTCTTGTGGTTGAGCAGCATCGTCGGGCTTTGTGGGTTCGGGCTTGACCTCTTCAGTTTTGGGCGTCTCGGGTTTGGTGTCTTTGGGGATGGCATCTTCAGGAGTCGACTTGACGTCTTCCAATTTTGGTCTTTCGACAGGGGGTTGAAGCTCCTTTAAAATATTCGGCCGAGGTTTGAGAATGGATTCGAGCTCAGCCTCGACGTCTTTATTTGTCCTGGAGTTGGAATCTGAATCTTTCGGTGGGTTCTCTGTTGAATAGAGTCGTGATTGCGGGCCATTGGCTCTTATGTTGCATCGCATTCGTATTGTTGAGTTCTGAAATATCGAGGGTTCCCAACATGACTTGCTCGGCCTCGTGGTCCGGTCTAGTCCTATTCGCGCATGGCTCCAGACAAGCCTTGCCGCTGGACGAGCGAACGGCTGCATGGCGACCAGAGGAAGCTTAGGTATGATACAGCAACGACGTCGTCGTTGATGAGCTGGTTCCCTCAAGCCTTGGAAAATAAATGTTGAGATGACGAACGCATGGGCCGAGCCGTTGGAGCTACAGCCGGCTCCGTGCCCGGGCTTTTTCTGCCATCGGGGCAATGCCAGATACAGTCACCGCCTTTGTTGTCCAAGTACAACGCAGCGGGGTGTGTCATCACGCTTGACTCAGAATTACCAGGGTTCTGTCCAAACATTGCGAGCTAGGCTCTTCTCTAGTCCATGCTTCAGAGCAATTGCAAGGAGAATAAGTGTGGAGGGGCACTAATTTCATGCTACAGCGGTCAGAGTCATGAGATGACGACACTGGAGTCGCTCCAACCAAAAGGCCAAGACGGCTAAAGGATATGTACATTGAACACTAATACTGATACTGATAACAAACTGCTGCTGTACCTCCTTGGTAAGTACCCAGAGACCGAGTATGCGGTGTTTTCTGCTATATACAGTACGCGATTGATATTACTACTCGCTGAACTAGTCAGAATCTCTAAATATCAATACCCAATCAGCTCAACCAGGTAATAGCAGGTGTTTTTATTCTTGCTGATCTCTCTTGTTGCTTGCTTGTCTCATGAAAACTTATGCCCCTCCCCCGCCATTTTATTACTTTCTGTCATATCTTCCTCCAACAAGAGCATTCAGTCTTTATTAAAGTACGATCCAACGACAGGCCATTGACTCATTCTTTTGGCTTTTATCCAGACTATTCAAGCACGGGCTGAACTCACAATCTATTCAGATAAAAAAAACTGCACAAATAACACCTCCAGACCTTCATCATGGCTTCTTCCGACACACCAGCTCTTAAGAACAACCCCAAGTTTATCTTCTTTACCGACTTTGACGGCACCGTCACCACCGCCGATTCTAATGACTACATGACCGACAACCTTGGTTTCGGTGCTGAGCGCCGTCGTCAGCTTAACAAGGACGTTCTCTTTGGAAAGATGCATTTCCGCGACAGCTTTGTTGAGATGCTTGACAGCATTAAGACCCCCTTCGACGAGTGTGTCGATATCCTCCTCAAGAACATCAAGCTCGACCCCGGCTTCAAGGAGTTTTACGATTGGGCGCAACAGAACAACGTTCCTATCGTCATCCTCAGTGGCGGTATGGAGCCTGTCATTCGTGCTCTCCTGGACACTCTTCTCGGTCCTGGCTGGGACATTCAAATCGTGAGCAACTATGTCACAGCGCGCGAGGGCAAGACTCTGAAGGACGAGGGTGGCTGGCGAATTGAGTTCCACGACGACAGGTATGTTAATGCGCGACCTTAATATTCTATCCCATACTGATTAAAACAGCATCCACGGCCATGACAAGTCTATCGAGATCCGCAAGTACTCTTCGCTACCTGACCGACCTACTATGTTTTACGCAGGCGATGGAGTTTCCGATCTCTCTGCCGCTAAGGAAACCGACTTATTGTTCGCCAAGGCTGATAAGGGTGCGTACAATCATGACTTTGGACACTCGCTTGAATGCAAAAGTAAATGCTAATTGGTCCTCTACAGATCTCGTCACCTGGTGTGAGAACGAGAACGTTCCCTTTGTCACATTCCGTGATTGGTCTAGCATCACTCAGACCGTCAAGGACATTGCGGCTGGCACCGTATCTGTCAAGGATGCTGCCCGCGGTCGTATTTAAATATTTTTCTTGTGATTTAGAAGGAGATGGAATGCTTTAGTGTCTGTGGTTGCATAGAGGCATAGAGGATAAAGAATTAGATACAACTATCTACACGGATTATATGATAGATCTTGTATAGATTTTGGGTAGAATTGGTCAATCTAAAACGATTCGCAGTGTATCCCAGACCTGTCTCGCCAAAATGTGTCCTTCGATGTTCCTACTAATCATATTGATTTGGATTTCGTAGCTTGTTATTCAGTTCTCTTATCCTCTGTGGGAAGAAAGTACCAGCACACCAACATGACGACGAAAAGAAAAATCGCAATAGGATGGAGTACAAATGTACCAACAGCTTGAGCAAGGAGACCGGTTATGAAAGGCGCAACCGCTCCTCCTGCACTACCACAAGCACTGATTGTCCCGATTCCACTGAGAGACTCACGTCGGCTCATACCACGAAGGAAGACCGCCGCAGCGCATGGGTAGATAGGGCCAAGGAAGAGACCGACAATAGAGACAGCGATGGCGTTGCCTACAATGTTTGGCACAAACCAAACAAGAAGTTCAAAAGCCAGTGCGCCGATGGTGAGGAAATAAACGAGTTTCTTCTCGCCTATTCGCTGAGCAGGGGCAGATAGGAGAAAGCGACCGATTGTGATGCCCGCCCAGAAGCCTGCTGTTACATAACCAACCGAAGAAGGGTCACCATCACGGTCTTCGATGAGGAAAGAGATGACCCAGCCTGAGATGGAAACTTCAGCTCCCTGGTAGGCAAAAATGAAGAGCGAGCCCAGAAAGACTATACGCAATTTCATAGCGAGGAACATGCTGTTCATCATCGACTCTCCTGCCTGGGATGTCTCTCTCTGACGTGTTGCAGGACTCATCTCCTTTTCGTATGTCCAGAATGCCCAGGTTCCCAGGACAAAAGTCAAGGCACCGAGAGCACATGTGATTATGTAGTATCGGTTCCATACTGCATTGGCAGCTGTGACAAGTGCAGTGGCAATTAAGGGTCCGATAGTTCCCCCTATTCCATAAGTACCATGGAGGATACCAAGCATGAATGTTCCGTTTCGGAGTCCGCCAAAGAAGAGATTTCCGATGGCGACGTTGACCGAAATGCTGAAGCCGATGAAGAAAAAGGAGACGACGACGACTCCAAAGGGCGCTCCGCAGATAATAGGTATATAGGCCAAAGTGACCAAGGCTTGACCCAGCCCGAGGAGCTTGGCTCGACCAAGTTTGGCTCGCAGGACGTCTAAGAATACGGCGGCAGCGATGAATCCAATGGCTTGCCCGACAAAGATTAGAGATACCGTGCCATACCCTATGTCATAGTATCTTGAACTGGTTAGCTATCACCCTTGGACGTGAAATTTAGACAACATACTTTTCCATATATGGAATCAATGCGCCAGCAGCGCCATCGCTAAGTGCATTACCCAACTGGGCAAGGCAGCCAAAAAGGGCTCTGAAGCGGTTCATAAATGGGTTCCAGAAAGTAGATAGAACTTCGACAACCTCTGTATTGGAGTCTGGAGTGTTCTGTCGGCTCATTTCAAGGTCATTGCTGGCGTTGGCAGAGTATGCGTCTCTTGTGCGATCATCTCGGATTGGAATATCATGTAGTTCAAACGATTCTCTTTGAGATGCACCAATGGGCATCCTTGGAATTGTTTTTGGGGGTGCTGTCAAAGGTCGATAGAGGTCTTCATCTCGGGATTTGGCAAGGGCAGGTTCAACTGCAACGAGGCCTGAAAGCATTGAAGCTTCCATGTTGTATGAGTGTCTTTCGATGGCTTTGAAAGATAGAGGTAGTCAGGGTATGTGTTAAGGACATACAAAGTGACAGAAGAGTATAGTTTGATTCAGACATGGCTACGATCCCTTGATATAGACACTGGTGCTTAACCGAATCATCGTAGGATTTGTAATAAATCAATACTTGGGTCACTCGGTCACTCATTTCTGCACCTGAAACATTCCTTTGATGGTGGAATGCCTCCATCAGGTAGTATACATACAGCAATAGACGAAGGAAGAACCATTCAAAAACTGTAAGTCAAGCCGAACCCACTTGGATAGAGCAAACGAGGCGAAACAGAAGCGACAGGCCAATAACATGAGCTGCCGAATAATTTACCCACGATACCAGACCCTGGCCCTGTTGCAGTTAGTTGCAGACTTACAATGCAGCAACATTGAAGTGGAATCCTAAAAGACCCGATTGGATATCGATTCATGAGGCTTTGCTGACAAAATGGCCACCATCTTCCTGTTGTGCTCAAGTTATGATAATAAGTTGGTGGTATTGCTGCTTCGGGTTACAACCCCAGCTTTCAGTCAAGGTTGCAGTACCACCATACCTCGGAAGTTCTAGCGGTCAAAAAGACAGCCACGTTTATTCATGACACAGCATAAAAGCATAAGAAAGATTTATTTCCATGGCTTCATGAGAACAGTAATTACAGCCAGCCGGAGTCCCAATGTAGTAAGTCCGGTATAGTTCATAGGATATCGGATATATCGATACTTAAAAGTATAAGTCCACCAAGGTTCACATATCGCTGTACCCAGTATCTGCCCCTCCAAAGCAACCCCTCCACATTTTTATCATACCAGGAGAGAAAAAAGTCCAACACTTTGCGAACGTCTTGAATAGCAAACTTCACAATGGGACGCCCTAAGAGAAATGTACTTGCGGCCGCTGAGGCTGCCCTGACACCGCCTGACGCTCTCGAGCCCAACCAGTCCCTTGTTCGTGTTGTCAAGCCCGAGGGAAACAACCTATACACCTGCGAGCTCCCAAATACCAAAACCCTGATGTTGGAATTGGCACAGCGATTTCGAAACACCATCTGGATCAAGCGCGGCGGCTTCGTTCTGGCCGAGATATACCAAGATAGCAAAGAGGACACACGAGCAGATGGAGAGATTGTGAATGTTGTCCGAGACGAGAAGGCTTGGCGCAAACAGTCCTACTGGTATGTCTACTGATCTATGCTGCGTGAAATGAACTAGGCTAATGAGATCTATTACAGGCCCAAAGAATTTGTCAAGAAGAGTACATATGACCTCAGCGACTCCGAAGAAGAATCCAACGTCGGCAAAATGCCCCCAAGTGACTCCGAAGATGAGTGAGGTTACCCTTTAGATCCACATCTATTTGTTCTTGGCCTCGATTTTCCTAGCCTGAGAAGGGGGAACAGCAAGCCTGGCTGTCCCGCGATACGCCAACACAACCGTCGCAAGCATCGCACCCACAGTGACGCGAGAGCTGAGGTCGGTGCTTGGGAAAACGTTCCAGGCCCACTCCTGCGCAGCCCAGATAAGCAGCACAATGAAGGGATCTTCTGTGGCTCGCCAGATGAGATAGGGTGATGCCCACGCGAGATAGGCATAGAATTGGTAATGGAGCGATCTCGCAAATAGGAGGCCAATGACGTTGGCAGAGAGCATCGTTGTCATGACATACTCGGGGGTGACATAGTGGGAGATTCGAAGCTGCTCCTGCAGAGTGAACGGAGACTTTAGCTGCAAGAAGGAGGGGATCATGGCAGAAAGAGGCCGTCCGGTTGGTTGCAGCCATCTCTGGGAAATGAAAACCAGAAGTGCTGTGACATGACAGGCGAGCAGGAATATAGCAAAAGATTTGCTGAGGAAGACCTCCTCACCCAACATGCGCCAGTTGACCGTCCATTCGAACTTGAACTCGCGCGACAGCTCAAAAGCTCGAGCCGCATAACCACGAGAGTTCTTCATGATGAAAGGAATTCCAATCGCAAACTGAACCTGTGCCATGAGCCATGCGAGACGTAGACCAGGCCAGAAACCTCTTCCTAGCAATAGAATGACGCCGATAGCAGGGAGAACCAGCAATAGCGACATCTTGATTCCTAGACCCCAGGTATATGCCAGACTTCCAAAAGTCCAATTTCGACGCTGGAAGAAGTAGATGCTGAGCCATAGGAAGAAGACAGCGAAACAGTCATTGAAACATCGCAGGACGAAAAGGCTGTGCAGTCGTTTCGAGGCGATCAGAAAGACGAACATGTACGGAGGCACCTAAGGAATATCAGTAAGTCACATCTTAAAAAGCGACTTGCCACCGTAGCCTACCTTGGCTTTCCAATAGCAAAGCATAACGACTGCCAATGTCGCCATATATAGTACACCAAAGATCTGTTGTGCTAGGAAGATATTCTCGCCCTCATTCGTGATATGGTAGAGTCCTGTGAAAGTGTAGACATGGGCAGCGGGATACACGAGGGGACCCGTGCCGCCCTCGATCTTGGTATAGTCTCGTTCGCCAGAGATGAATTGCGAAACCTGTTGCATGTATGCCTCCCAGTCGATCTCGGTGTCTGCGCACACAAAATTAGCTTTGTCCTGGGCTCTGAGAGAGTCGGGCGCATCGTACATGGGACTTTCCAGATGATCAGACTAGTGCCCACCGCGTCAGCGAGCCAGAGCGCGACGGGGATGAGTTTGGAGAGCGCATGTTGGCCGGTCAGAACGTTTCTAACGAATCGTGTGCCTCGCGCGAGAGCACCAGGCGCAGGGTCTGCCATTTTGTCGATTCGAAGACGTCGCTGGCCTGTGAAAGTTGGAGAAGGGAAACTCCTAAGCTCTGGACCTAGGGGTTCATGACAGCTGTGGAAATGCGGGGCCCCGCGAAATGCATAAACTCAACATTGTCACCAAGTTGTACTCAAAAAAGACACAGTGGAAGTGAGACGAAGAAAAAAGATAATACAACTTGAGTTTTTATCAATCAAAGCCAAATTTTGTTCCCACTATCAAGTCGCTTAAATCAGTCTACAACTTTGCCTTGGCACCCTTACCAACCTTGTCGACCAATTCAACGACACCCTCAGCACAACCATACGAGCCTTGATATCCCCAGCCTGAATGACCATAGTTGTGCACAATCCATGTCTCATCATCTAGTTTCTCTTCTTCAAGTCGGAGGCCACCCTTTCGCCAAGGTCGCAAGCCAACAGCGTGTCGGATGATACTCAATCCCTTGACACCCTTACCGTCTGCAACTTCCGGGCGGGCTTCAACAATGCGCTGCATGATGCGCTGAGCGATGTTGGGATCTGGCTGAGACTCCCAGTTTCCAACATCGTAGGTTCCGCCCAAGATCGTACCGCCACCAGCTGCTCGCTGCATCAGGTACATCACGTCACTGCCACCATCTTCAACTCCAGATGTGATAAGCATGGGTGTGCTCTCGTTTCGCACCACCACGATCTGGCCGCGCGCAGGAGCCATAGTCTCGTCCTTGACGCCGCCGAGCTTGAGGGAGCCTAGACCCGTGGCATTGACGATGATGTTGGGAACCTTGCCCGTGTGGCTCAGCTTCTTGGCCTCGCTGATGTCGGTGAGACTGGTTCGCTTGAGGACAACACCGTTCTTGAGACATTGACCTGCTAGCCAGGGAAGATAGATAGCGGTGTTGATGCAGACAGATGTAAACTCACAGCCTGAGTCGTATCCGCGGGTGACTTCATTTGGGTTCTGCTCCCGGAAGTCCTCGAACAACTCCTTGTACCATGGCTCTTCTTGGAACAAGGCGTCAGGAAAGGTGCTGCTCTTTGCTTCTTCCACATCCTTCTTGCGTCTTGCAATGTGACACTCTACAAGGTGTTAGCAAGGTACTTGCGAAACAAGATGTGATGTCGCACTTTGAAAGTGAATACCAGCCTCGGGGACCTGCTCGCAGAGTCTCTTGAACTCTACCCATGTTCGACGTTCCCATCTACTGTTTTCTTGTGTAGCCATTCTGGAAAATGGTAAGTAATTATGAGGAGCATAGTATCAGATATGTTTGCCGGGACTTACGGGCAAACATTGGCTCCAGCAAAAGGCGAGGCATATTCAATGTCGTAGTCACCGGGCATATGTTTAGCAACGACTGTGATCTTGTTTCCCTTGTTCTTGGATAGAAGGTAGGCCGATGTCAGGCCAGAAACGCCAGCGCTTCTTCATGTTAGCTTTTTGTTGCCATATAGAACTCCGACTGCGGGACTCACCCAACGACGATAATTGTGTTAGCCATGTTGATGGTTGTCACGAAACTTGCTTGGTCTGCAGCAGATTGAGGTTCAGTTTGGATTCTAAATGGGTATTAAAATAAATCAAGTCTAAAAAGACAGATAATAAGATTGAGGTTGTCACTTCAACTTAACTTATCTCATGACCTTATACTGACCATCCCCTCGGTTCCTATTTGAAGTCCCGGTTGCTAAACCGGCCCAATTGGTCCTTCCGATTGGTCTGAATCGGTCAAGTTTCCCGCGGGGACCCGCCGAGACCGGGGTCGCCTCCACAAGATAGCTGTAGATAGATGTAATGTCAAGATAAGGGTGTTGAAGTGAAATGTTTACTCCAAGTTGTACTTGACCAATCGTATTGATTGTGAGACGCCTTGCCAACTTTTTGATGTTTCCCGGGCGCAAATGACACTGACCGTATGATCTTCTGTGATACCATACATCACGGCCTTCCACCTCCGCTTGTTTTCGTCTATACTGGAAGTAGAAGGCCGGATGAGAGCAAGTTGGTTGGCTGAACCACTTCTAACCGAGACTATATAATTTGTGATATGGTTATTCATTAACATGAGGCTCAAGAGTATCCATGGCTAGCGCAGGGTAGAAGATTCTTAAACCTTGAGGACAGGTGCCTTGGGTAATATTTAAAGCCCTACCAAATGTCATATGTCATAGTAGAACCTTACCTACATAGTATAACTTTAATAGCAATTTTGCTTTTTACCTACTTTCCTATATCTAGAGTTATAGAAAGTAAGGCATAAAAGTAACCTTATTCTTATATAATCGAAAAGTATTACTTAATAGCCTACTTCTTCTTCTTCTTCTTCTTCTTCTTCTTCTTCTTCTTCTTCTTCTTCTTCTTCTTCTTCTTCTTCTTCTTCTTCTTCTTCTTCTTCTTCTTCTTCTTCTTCTTCTTCTTCTTCTTCTTCTTCTTCTTCTTCTTCTTCGTCTTCTTCCATAACCAAGGAAATATCGACTAACAGTAATACCCTAGCATAAAGGTAATAACTCGTATGAGAATAAGGATATTACACCGATTAAAGAATGCGCCACCCTAATGAGACTAACTCTAGGGTCATTAATTCAAGTGCGGTCTTCTCTTCCATCAAGCCAGCTGGTGCACTGTACACATCGGATAGATTAAAAAGAGTCAGTTCATGGTCCTTAATGATAGGATTCCTCAGTGCTAGGTCTAAACTGCTCTTTGCTAGAGCTGTTAATAAGGATTAATAGGCAGGCACTTGCCGTTTAACAGCCTGCTATGAGCATAGCACAGCTAGCTCGACCGTGTAAGGCTCATTAATGATGGGGGCCAGGGCAGGTCTCTAATCTTGCTCTAGTTGTTGTGTCATCGCCCATTTCATAGTCCGTTGCTCAGCAGCTTCGCTTTCAAGAAGATCTGACTCATCCTCAGCAATATCAGATCCCTCGTCTTCAATCTCAAAAATCCCGACTTAACCATCAGACTTTGTCCAAGTCGCCAAATTCATCAGGAGTTAGAGCACCTCCTGAGATAGCAATTGCACAGATAATAGCCCACTGGATATCGAACATCTTCTGGCACTTATCGATGTGTTCTGTATCGCGGACAATAGTGAATATATCGCCAGACTTGATGGAACGACCAGAATCAATGTCGCGAGCGCCAATCTTTGCAGCTTCTAGGCAAGTTTTACAATGCTTCTCATGGCAGGTGTGTTGATTCTGGCTATAAACATGCCTCAGTTGAGATTCGAGCGTGGATATACCTGTAGTAGATACCTATCGACTCGACGGGTACTTTTGCGACAGGCGTTGCTTTATTAGAAAAAATGGCCGCTAGAAGCATAAGAGACGAAATTATTAGATCAGCTTATGCTACTTAGACTATACTCTTTAGGCTATTTATTTTGTACACTAAGACTTAAGAGGTCAACTTTTCTGCTACCCACTGCAATTCTCAATTGCAAAGTCTAGCTATGCTAATATACAGAGTTACCTCTTGCACTTCATTTCATAGATAGCCCATATGAGCCAGGTCACATCCCACAAGTTCTATCTTGTGAATCAAGACATAGAATACAAGATGACAAAGCAATAGAACAGCTTAACTAGCATGCTTGGCAAGCATAGACTGAAGAGCCTGGGGGTTAGCACCGACCAGCTCATCGACCTTTTTGCCGCCCTTGAAGACGAAGAAAGTTGGCATGGCGCGAACGCCCAACTCGGCAGTCAGGTCAGGCAGCTCATCAACATCAAACTTGACAAATTCAATGTTATCAGAGAGAGCAGGTTGTTCGGACAGCCTAAGTTGGGCATGTCAGTCTGAGGATCCGAGGACGTTTGCTGTGTGCGAGCTCTTACTTGCTGAGGATGGGAGAAATAGCCTTGCAAGGACCACACCAGGTAGCAAAGCAGTCAACAAGGACAGCCTTGTCTGTTGCGGAAACGAGGTCCTTAAACTCCTTGGTTCTGTCGGGCTAAGTTAGCTTTGCTGGGGTTTTATTTGGTGTATCTCTCAAGCTCACGTCTTGATATCCTGGACAGCGAATCGCGCGGCTGTGCTGGAGAAAGGTCGGGCTGCGAAAGAAACGACGCCAGATCGAGCAACCTGGGAGATAGGTCGCATAAGGCGGAAAGGAGAGGCCATTTTGTGAGTTTTGAAAGTTGTGTTTTCTATATAGTACAATGTTTGATGAACAGTTATGGGGAGTCTGGATTTCTAATAGTTAGTTCTGACGCTTCTTCCTTGCTGTGGATACCGAGATTTCGATTGGCCAATCAGACTATCAGCACAAGAAGTTCATGACTGATTTCGGAACTCATGATATTTTTATATAAGTCAATGAGTACTATGAGAAGATTTCTCGATGATGGCTCCTAGTTTCATGAAGTCAGGATGCTTAAGTCGAGTTCATGAGCTCTGGCATAGTTTAACCAACATGCATTCATAACGATCAGTCTACCATAACAACCTGTAAACATAAAACAGCTGTTTGCATAGATAGGTAGGTGTCTATATCGGTCTTATTACTACAGAGTCTCTACATGATAACTAAACTTAATACTATCAATACGACACTCTTTAACGTGCAAGAATATAGTAATACATGGAAACAAAGACATAAAATCGTCAACTTGATTACCCTATAGCCAGACCCTTGGCGTCCATGACGTCACTGGCATATCAACCGCGTGAAGCGCGTGTCTAAATGACATTGGATGAATACCAGTAGCGAGGACCCGTCGTCAGGCTGCCATGACCGAAACAAAAGCATCGAAATCCTTCAAGTCCTCTTTCCCCTCATCAATCATCTCATCCTACGAATTGTAGCCCATGTCCTGGCTGTCTGGTCTTTGGAGAACTTCGCGTCCAAGCTATCGCAACATGCCTGGTCGCTTCCCCGATGAAGAGTCCGGCTCGGGCGAGTCCGAGTCACTCCTTGGCCGAGGTCACAAGAGAGTTAAGCGCTTCTGGGATGGATTCGTCGACTTTGCTTTCCAGGATGACATTCTCAAGATTGCCGTTGGTTTGATGTAAGAGGTCTGACCCATTTATTTCTATGATAACTAACACGGATTAAAACAGTCTTGCGGCTGCCTTCACCGACTTGGTAAAGTCATTTGTGAGCGATGTGCTCATGCCGCCCATTTCAATTATCTTGCCATTGAACAAGAACATAGAGGAGAAGTTTGCCGTTCTGCAAAGGGGACCCAATTACAACACAACCACAGGCTACAACACATTGCACCAAGCACAAGATGACGGTGCTGTTGTCCTAGCTTATGGGTGAGTAATAGGACTCAGTATTGTTCCTTATAGTAACTAACAAAAAAAAAAGATCGTTTGTCAGTCAAATGATATCCTTCCTTGTACTGGGTATCGCCTTGTATGGACTCGCCCACTTGTGGCAGCTTGCCTCGTCCGAGCCCATCATCAAGCATACTAAGAAGTGCAAGTATTGCAGACAACGTATCAACGAGAAGGTGAGTCCTGAGAAACACAATAGTAGAAGCAAGAATGAACTGACTCTTTTCAGTCTATCCGATGTATACAGTGCACCAGCTGGCTTGATGGAAGAGAAGACCGCACCTGAATTGCTGCCCCGTCATTTTATGCAAGCATATGATACCCCTGGCTTTGCTTATTTGCTGCTTTCATTTGTTACATGCGCCAAACAGATTGAACCTTGCTTTACTGCGCTGCTATGCATTTTTTTTGAATTGCTTTTTAGTTTTTTGAGGACCAACTTCAGTCTTGTACTTTGTTGCGAGACACTGAGTTGGATGCTGCAAGGAACGTTATCACGGCAATAAAGACACACTCCCTGAATGATCCTCGACCGGAATGGCATGTATGATTTGTCATGAAATTGAATGGCTTTAATTAGATATCATTACTGCTTAACGTGTTGCCAAATCATCATCTTTCCTTCTCGTTTGCGACTTTTACAGCAGCATGGCAGCACCACCGACAACGGCAGCGACAGCCAGGATGGCGTTCTGGGTCACCATGGGACCGGCAGCGTTATCAGACTCAACGGGAGAGGGAGTGGCATCGGCATCGGTGCCAGAAGTAGTGGCAGAACCAGTAGACTGGGCACCAGTGTCTTTGGGCTTGTCGGCAGTGGTAGCCTCGGATCCAGAGGCAGAGGCAGTGGCAGTGGCGGCGTTACCGTTTAGCTTCTCGGCGCCGGCAGTGATGGTGATGGGCATGATGAGCTGCTTGTATCCGCTGAGAGCAGTTGTGGCGGCCATGGACTCGGTAACACCAGAAATGACTTCTGTTGCCTCGGCAGAGCAGAAGGCCACATCCTTCTTGGGGTCCAGTTTGCAGCCAGTTCTGTTATCCCTGAAGATATGTTAGTTTAGTACTTTCGTGAGCACCAGCTCTGCAAAAATGCAGATACTTACATGTAACCACCGCCATACTCCTCGGGAGGGCTGTAAGAGTAGCTAATGTCCATGGTGGAGGCACCACCAACGATAGTGCGCGTTTCCTGGACGCCGCACTCGCTGGGGTCAGTTCCATCGGGGCAGCTAATGGCGACAGTAGTAGCCTCGCCCTTGACGGCGACGACGGATCCCACGAGAGCCTGCTTATCGAATCCGGGGAGGAAGAAGTTGACAGTGGTTGTCTGGGCGGCGGCGACAGTGGCAATGGCGCCAGCGAAAAGAGCAAGAGATCGAACCATTTTGACGGGTTGTATTTGTTTATTATTAACGAGTGGTAGTAGTTGAGTAATAAAATGAATGTATTGGGTTGGACCTGAAAACGAAGGTAAAGGATCGACTGTAGATGCTTCAAAAACAACGATAGTAGTCAACGCAAGACAATAAAGAGGCAGACGATCTCCTTTTACCCATTTTCTTACAGAGTACACTAGTAACTACCTTCCTACCTGCCTACCGTGTCAGTCCTAACAAAAGGGCCTGAGAGTCACCTACCCAATCATTGTAATTGAGTGAGTGAATCCTTCGGAGGTCGCTTAGATAGTGATGGCGCTAATTCTCGAAACACTTACCTTTTCAGAGGTGAAAAAAGGAAATGAGAACGGCTTTAGTACTCCGAGGATCCGCCTTGGTGCCACCCACTCGGGCCTTGTAGGGCAAGGGGGAAAATGCAAGGGAAAAAGACAGAGGATTGGAGAAAGGAAGCGGGAGATTTACAACCAAGGAAGAGTCAAATGTATTGATCTTCAGCCAGTCTCGAGGTTGGTGGTGCTTGATGGTGGAGAAGAGGTCTTTTTAGAGTATGACTACGGGGAATTATCTAGTAGTTTAATGGTTTGGTATCTGTTGGTTGTGTTGGTAATAGTTGAGACTATTGACTGATGGTTATTTCTGAAGCATTAATTGAATAGAGTTAGTCTCATGGGATAGCGCATTCTTTGACCGGTGTAATATCCTTGTTCTCGTACGAGTTGAAGTGAAGGTAGGTAGCATTCGGGTAAGAAGAGATCTAGGCTTTAACCATAGTATCGATTGCATAGGCACGGAGTACGGAGTAATAATGAGCGCCCTGTCACTCCGTAGCAGACTAGTACTCGGCAGGCTCAATGTAGTTCAAGGTCAAGGGACACCCTGAACAAGGTGAATCTGTAACAGGAAATGTATCCCTCTTGTCGGTGCTATTATAATGACATGGTACTGTTTGGGCTGGCAAGGCTGGCTGGGTTTGGTGAGCTACTCCTACTCCGTACTGGGGTAAATTAACGAGCAGAGTTAGATAATAAAAAGGTCTTGGCATTAAGTCTTGGCATCAAAGTTTCATTCCGATTTCTCAGTCTTGGCACGTCGCAAGAAATTCATCCGTCTGACATTTTGAAGCCGGTTTTCCGATTACTCTTTGACTCAAGATGGACTCTGTAGATATGATCTCAATTATGTACTTTATTTCACGTCCTCTATTGCATCTACACGTACATACACTCACCTGCACTCCATACACTGATATCACCAACTCCTAAGTCAAGTAGCTCCAGACTTCAGCCTCGGTCGCCCAGGCCTTGGCACTCTCCGCCGATGCTTGGCTCACGTCTTTGCTGGCCCCTCCCGAGTCCCATCCCAGTTTCTCTTCCAAACGAGTGAGAGAAAAAGGGACAGTCTTCCATCTCAAAACAATCACGTTGCCATTTCGCGTCCAGAGACGAGGAATCCTACAGAGTACAGGTACCTCAAGTAACTAAAGAGCCCTTGTACTGTATTCGCACGCGCCTCTACTACACAAACATACACCTCGACAACCTTTGATTGGCTAGACTGCCCTATCTGCGAACCTTTTTTATCCCTGCGCGCGACGATCCAGCCTACAGTACAGTGCAGCGCAAACCATGTTGGGACTCACTTCAACTCTACTGGCGTTGCTGGCTGTGAATAGTGTCGCATATGCCGAACAAGAGCCTCCCACTATCACCACAGCGCCTATATACTTGCCATACTACAACAAGGAGTCCTGGTCCCTGGTCCGCGGTAGCATCATTTCAAGCGACGAGCAGGCCCATGAGACAACATATACGATATTCTGTCCAGATCCAAACGGCTCCACCCCTCCAGAGTGCGATCTTTCTCTCGAGTTTCCCTTTATTCTTGTCGAAGGTCCTGATACCGTTCGATTCCACGGAACTCACCCATCAAGATTGTATGTCTTTTCCTCTTCTTTGAGTAGTATCCTGTCACCCTGCTAATGCAATACAGAACGGCAAACTTGGAGTGCAGTCTGCAAGGTACAACCGAAGCAACATGCTCTGGATACTCCAGCTTCGACGAGGGTTACAATGACGGTGTTCACACTGGACCAACCGAAGTAGTATGGAAATCAACCTTTACCGGAGAGGAGGCTGAATGGGGCATCTTGACCATGGGCCCATTGCCTGAAGATCCTGACCCTGTCACTGCTGCCTTGACCACGCCTACAGAGTTCGTTTCGCTACCGTTAGCTACGGATGGCAGCAGTTCAGCAACAGGTTTGGATGTCAACGTTATGAGGATTACTCTTGTGGCAACCTTTTGCATGTTGGTGGCTGGCTGGCTGTGAGTTAGCATGGTCTATTTGCGCTTGCTTGGCAAATTCTTTATGAGAACACGAATTATGACGGAACATCCTGTTACAGAGCATAAGCGAGCATTTTTATCTTTTTGGCATTGTCTTGGTAGAATACTGCAATTTCATTCAAGTCCAAAGAACACATTCAGAATGAAACATTGAAATGACCTGCATGTTGGGAATTTTACGTGAATGCAGAAGCATGAAAATTAATTGTGTTTATTAATAGCTGTTATAGATGAACCTGATCAATGTTAAAAAAGAAACGTCGAAACCAACTGTTCTATGATATGGTGTAATTTGGCTCTGGACATGTCAAGGTTAACTACAGGTTCAAGAGGCTACCTACATATTGCATACTTAGTTGCACAGTACGCAATCAAAACTAGACAACGTGTCCGAGTGGTTAAGGAGATAGACTTGAATCATACCGATTGGATATCTATTGGCTTCGGCCTCGCAGGTTCGAATCCTGTCGTTGTCGACTATTTTTGCCTTTTGCGTCGATTTGAGATATGCAGCGATCAATGAATATCAGTTTCCCATGTTTACAGATGCGGTAGCTTCTTGACAATATAAAAATATAAACATCATAGAGAGAAGAAAGAAGGATCTTACTCGCCTCTGCTTAACTTTCATGCCGTGAATCTCCTATGTAATGAGAAAGTGTACCAGCTTAAATGATCTCGACACGCAGTCAACAGCCAATAACATCTTCATTTTCAAGGTTTGTTGACAATTGAACATTCTTTAACGATTACGCGGCGGTGGGAATGGAGGCAAAGATGGGGAGATGGGCAAACGAAGGGCGGGCTGTTTTCAGAGACATGCTTGGCTAGAGATAGTACATTTCGCAAAAGACTATCATTCGGTCAAAAGACTAACATAAAGTTCAATACTCGCCACGCATGCTCAAGAATGCCGTTTATGTATGGTCGTTGGATATGAAGATGGATCGATCACAAGTGACCACAATGGTGCTAATGAATGTGGTGGTATCAAGGTTTTGAACGAGAAGGTAGCCTGTGACAAAACGGTAGGTAACACGATATGACAGTTACAACAACTCAAAAGGAAACACAAACTTTGGCAAGAATCCTCGAAAGAGAGAGGAGAGTACAGAGGGAATGCGGAGACATGATTCCATGTGCAATGTATCTCCACATCCAAGACCAGACGAGAAGAAGCTTGGCCATGAGCTTCTTTTTCGCCCTCGCATATGATGTCTAGGCCCGAATCTCGTGGATAATAACATTTGGCTTGTGATAGACCGCCATGAATCTATCGGGTCTCTGAGTCTGGCCTCGGAATGATCGGCAGAAACGCTAGGTGTGTTTCGTGTTTCAGGATCTCATCTTCTAGAGGTTTATGTTTCGACTTTGAGTCAGGCTCGATGGTTTTTTTTTTTGAGACGATTTCTTTTTTCCGTCACCGACTCAGCTCAGCTCAGCCCATCCTCAAGCAAGGGACATAGATGGTGGTAACGTTAATGCAGCGTTGACAGATGCACAGGCTGATATGTAAAGAGTGATGGATGGTTACACGTGGACCTTGCGGTATAGCATGCACTCTTCTCTTCTGCCAAAACAATACCGATTGACAAATGCATGAACATCATGGCGCCAAGCCTTGTCTCTCCAACTTTCAATACGTACCTATCAATCAACCTCCCCCAAGACATCTATCAGTCCAAAGAACTAAGAGGTTTTAGTGCCATTTTTACCCCTGGAACCTTTCCCAATCCACTCTTTTATACTTGACACCAAATCGACTTTGAGTTTTTTTCTGTATGGAAACAAAAAAGACGATCATCATGGGGTTGTTTGTTCGTTGACGTGTATGAACTACCCGCGCGGTGATTCGAAACAACCGGCCCTTTAAAGGTCCCATGTCTGTAACCACCATGGTTTGTTTTACTGGCTACAGAGCACGGTTGATCGCCGAAAGCATCAGGGGTGCGGGGAGAGAGTTACTACCCATGGGCAGGTCATGATTCAACGGTTCACTTTGTCTGAGGCTCATCACCAAAAGTCTTACTCTTTCTACTTTTAGTCTTATTAGTCTCGCTCGTTATTCGTTCCTCGAGATGCTCTCCCTGGATCTGGATCTGGATCTGAAAGCAGTAGCAATGCACCAAGTACCAAGCACCAAGCTACCTAGGGTACCCAGGTCTTCCATCGTCCATTAATACGTATAACCCAAGTCTAGCCCCCATCGTATCTATCAACGTTTAGTCTAGTCTAGCCAAGCCAGGACCAGCCTGAAAACGATCAGACGTGTATTCAGCTTCTGCTTATTGCATTCTCGTATTCCATTCTGTATCTTCCTCTAGTTAAAATCTGTTATCGTCCTTCTTTCCGTCTTTTCTACTTCATCTTTTCAGGCAATCTCTCCCTCGGCCTCTTCCCTTCTTAACTTTGTTTTCATGAATACCATGGCCTGATCATTCTTTCTCATGCCTACCAATTATTAAAACCTGAACGCCTCACCAGCATCAACAAGCCGCTTATTCGACCACTACTACAACTAGACTCAGCATCGCCACATCATCTGCTTAAGCCATCAAACTACACGCATTAACTGGCCCATCAGTAAAGCTTCTTAATCGAGAATCTCTACATAAAAGAACCAGCCCCAGCCATTACCTGGTAACTTACACCATACTACACCACACTCAAATCTTCCAGGAGAAGTCTATTCATCGCTGAGCGATACATACGTACCCTATCAACCATCATGAAATTCAGCACGTTGGCCTTGGCCAGTCTGGCTTCTCTAGCCACTGCTACCAAGACAGCACCCAAGTCACTCGACACCTCAAATCCCGGTAGGTGACTCAGTGGTGTATTATCCAAGAGTGTTTGACTAACAACTCTAGACTCCATCAGGGATGTTGCTGGAACATTGGCCTTCGATGCCATGTCCTACTACAGAGGAAACATATCTTCAGTCCCCAAAGACTTGGGAGATCTTCAGGACCCTTACTACTGGTGGGTAGCAGGCGCTCTATGGGGCATCATGCTCGACTACTACCACCTTACCGGAGATTACTCATACAACGATGTCGTAATCGAAGCCCTCCTGGGTCCCACGAACCTCGGAAAGGGTCACAACTACATGCCTGTTGAGCATGCCGATGAGGAGGGCAACGACGACCTCTTCTTTTGGGGCAACGCCGTCTTGTCAGCTGCTGAGCGAAACTTTCCTCAGCCCAACAAGGACCTGCCGTCTTGGCTCGATATTTCCATCAACGTCTTCGATCAGCTTGTTAGTCGTTGGGACACAACAAAGTGTAACGGTGGTCTTCTGTGGCAGATCTACCCAAACAACCCCAACGGCATGACATACAAGAACTCAGTCAGCAACGGCGGTTTCTTTCAGCTTGCTGCCCGTCTCGGTCGTATCACGGGCGATGCCAAATATCTCGATTGGGCCGTCAAGATCTGGGACTGGTCGTGGGAAGTTGGTTTTATAGATCAACGAAACTACCACGTTTACGACGGCACCGACACCAAGGACAACTGTCAAAAGACTGTCTACCACTCATTTACTTACACTCAGGGCATCTACCTCTATGGAGCTGCTGTTATGGCAAACTACACCGAAAAGCCAGAGTGGGCTGAGCGCAGCAGGAGGTTGCTCAAAGGCACCGACTGGTTCTTTGCGCCGTTTGGAAACGTCACCAATGTCATGTACGAAGCCGCCTGCGAGACCGTCAAGAGTTGTACAGCAGACATGGAAACCTTCAAAGGTTACCTGTCACGTTTCATGTACCTCTCCGTCCAGATGCAACCTGATCTCAAGGCTCACGTCCATGACCATCTTTTGCCAAGTGCCAAGGCGGCTGTTCAGACCTGCACTGGTGGTAAGACAGGCCGTGAGTGCGGTCAGCGCTGGTATGTTGAAGGTTATGACGGAAACCCTGGCCTCGGTCAGCAAATGTGCGCCCTTGAAATTGTTCAGGGATTGTTGTTGGATCAAGCCCCTGCACCGCTGAAGGGCGATGATATTAAGGTCATTCGTAGCACGGACTGGGCTGCCATGGACGTTCACGAGTCCAAGATTAAGAGCACTCCATCGTCTTCCAATACCGCCGAGACGGCGTCAGCAACGTCTGGCTCGCCCCCTAAGCCTACAAAGAGCGAGGATGCGGCCGGTTCGTACCGGGCTGATCTCATCCTTGCATCGTTCAGTATTGTAACTGTCCTCACTTTCCTGGGACTGGCCTAGACAAAAGTTATTGATTATTCGTTAGATTTTAAACGGGATAGAATGGACAGACGTTCGGGCTATGGATTGATTATTGATTGGTCTAAAGGACAAACATTCTTGTAAAACGCTTGTACCCACGAGCGTTGCCTTTTATAATTTCACGAGATTACGTCTAGAATCTAGATCTAACTTTCAAACGCCTTTTTGCCGTGTCTTGTTCCCCACCGTGACTTAGGATCCTCTTACTTCAGCCAACGTTGTCTTCAAGGAGTCTAAGAATCTTGTCACTTCGGCATCTGTGCCGACTGTAATGCGCAGGCATCCTAGACATCCGTGCTCTTTACCTCTGAATCGTACAACCACACCCTTGCCTTCGGCAAGTTTCTCATATACGGCCAACGCAATGCTGTTGTCCGGCTCACCTGCCGAGTTAAGCATCTCGTAAAGCATAAAGTTACTTTCAGTACCACCACGTAGACGACCAACGCCGGGGATCTTGGGCAGCTCCTGAATGAGTCGATCACGTTGCTCGAGTAGACGGGCTCGGTGGTCTCGCATAATGGCAAGGCCTTTTTCGGAGACAGCGTAAGATGCAAGAGCGCTCGTGGGGCTTGAAATGTTATAAGGGGCCTTGAGGCTGTTGAGGAGTCGAGCGATGGGAGGTGAGGTGAACGCAGCACCGAGACGAATACCAGCCATACCAAAGGCCTTGGAGAGGGTCTGCATGACTACCAAGTTGGGGAACTCAGCCACCCACTCCGCGAGAGAAGCATTGTCGGGGGCAAAGTCGATATAAGCCTCGTCGAGAACAACGACTCCGTTCCATGTAGGATGGTCGAGGATCTGCTGAACATCGGACTTGGCGAGAAGTGAACCAGTAGGGTTACCAGGTGAGCAAAGGTAGACCAGCTTGATGTTAGGCTCGTTTGTCAAGGCGTTAAGAACAGCTGGCACATCAATGCTGAAAGAGGGAGCCTCCAGGAGAGGAATCTTGACCAGTGCGACGTCGTTGACCTGGGCAGATACAGAGTACATGCCGTATGTAGGTGGACATGTAAGAATGCGATCCTTTCCAGGGATGCAAAAGCAACGCAGCAGAGCATCAATGGCCTCGTCACTTCCAACACCAACAAACAGGTTCTCTGGCTTGAGCGTCTTGCTTGTGTGAGCATGGGTGTTGCGCAACTCGCAAAGCAGCTGCTTCAACGGCTCCTGGTGAGGATCGGGATAGCGGTGCAGGCCCAGCAGGTCGACATCGACACCATTGGCAGTCTTATCGGCAACATCTGAGCTCAGCGAAGGACCATACGCGTTCTCGTTGGCATCGAGGAGGATGTTTGTCCCATCATCCTTGTAGTCGCTGTGGGAATTGTTAGTCTTGTCTCTGTGTCGATTGCGGGGGAGGGGCAACTTGCTCTCGCGCACAGCGATAGGGCTCGAGGGCCAAGATATTTGGCCTAGCACAGGTTTCGAGGTTGAAGGGCGCCATTGGACGTCTAATTGATCTAATTGTGTGTTTACGGGTAGAAGATATGAAGGGGAATGTGAAGCTCTTGCTCTTTAAGCTATCAACGTATAGCCACTTTTGCTTGATAAGGCCGACGCCGGAGGGGCGAGTCATCAGGGTTTATGTGGGGCGGGGATGTTATCATAGGAAAGGCGTTTAAGACGTTGGATGATTGACGAAGTAAAGATTTGGTGTTTAAAACCCTTGATAAGCAACAAGGATTGACTCCGAACTATAACTCTATGAGTACTTCAGATATTGCTGTACCGGTGTTGCATCTATACTTCTGATGATTACTCACAGGTGCTTTTGCTACCCTGCAGAGAAAGGGAACAACTTGAAGGGGTTGGTTTTGAGATGTTGAACAGATATGATACAAGTGAGACTGTTCGCAAACAGAGTGAAATAACCATTTAATTTGTAGTTTTTCTTTCTTAATTATATGAACCGATAAGTTGATACAAATAGTAAGTGATCCAGCTACCCTTGTGACAAACCAGTTAGAACCATAGGTAAGGTTTCTCATGAAGACATATTCACCACCTACTTATGCCATTGCAACGCGTCTAGCAGTTGTATAACATGAACAAACCAGGGATGAGACTTGTGAAAAACCATAAAACTCCAAAACGACTACAAGACGCATCGAACGGCAGCTTGTGATACAGTGAGGTGGATGTCAACCATGGGAGCTACCAACATAGGGCCAGATTCAGACGCTCTTCAATATCCAAGGTCGCGTGGCCCAATGGCAAGGCGTCTGACTACGAATCAGAAGATTCTGGGTTCGATCCCCAGCGTGATCAGGATTTCTTTTTAATGTTGGTGTCGAATATCTGTCGATCGTCTGTGGTGGGCAGGGTTGGTGCAAACCTTTTTTGTGGGTTAGATCTAGCGTCGAGATGACTTGCATGGCCTCAGTGTAACCTTGACAGGTAGTGAGTGGGTAGCAGAGAAGTTGGCCTCTTAAGTATTAGGGTATAAAAATAAGTAGTCTAAGAACACTAGTCTAAGCAGCATAAGCTGGCCTAATAATTTTGTCTCTTATGTTTCTAGCGGTCAATGTTTCTGATACCCTGAGGCCTTGACTATCAAGCATCTATAAGGGCATTGTGTAAAGAAGTTGTATCAATATATGACAGGCGGTATAAAACCTGGTCTCGTTTCTTAGGGTGTTCAATCTCCATCTTGTGGGACACGGACAGCATACAAAGACACTAGGCAAAGGTTTCAGTACTGTAAGTAAACTGGGATCTGGTAATGGCCGAATGGAATCTGTGAGCAAGCATTGAAACTTGCTTGGCAAACCTGACAGTATACATTCCAACACTCTTGTTCTGGTTCTTTCTGTTGATACCGGCGTCATAATCATATTCATATCAAAGTCATAAGACATCTACCATACAGTCTAGATTCATAACACACATATCCATATCCATAATTCGTAAACTTCATCAAATGCCTGAATCATCTTGCTCCATCTCCATTTTGTGCGAAAAGTCATGCCACGCCTTGCAGCCCTTCTCCATATCCTCATATTCCTGGTCTGACACCAAGTCAGGAATTTCTTCCTCTCGTACAACGAATTGCATCGAAAAACCTTCAGCAGCATGCCACCCGATGTGACAGTGCAGGAGCCATACACCTGGATTATTTGTCAGGAAGGCGATCACCAAATGCCCCTTAGCAGGTAGGAGGGCAGTATCACGGCGCGGTGGATTGTCTGTTTTGAGTGTGACGTTGGAACCATACGGCCCAACACCCTGAGCGAGAATGTGGTAGTCAAAGCCATGCAGATGGATCGGGTGAGAAATGTCGAGTTCCGTCTCAATAGCGAGGTAGACCCATGCGTCCTTCTTTGGGACATGAATCACGGCGTTAGACTCGGTGAATGAGACATTGTGACCGAGCTTAAGGAGTGAAGGGTGGTCCCATTCAGCGATCATGGTGGTACTGTTGAGGGACCACTTGATAATACCATCGGAATTCCAGGATCGGTTGGCATTCTCGACGACCTCCATATCCGGGGGCCCGACGGTGTGGGGAACAATAGGCACAATGCTTTCATATGGTTCATCTTCGCAGTGATCAACATATTTTCGTCCTTTTGTTGTGGGTGTCGAACTGTTGGAAGAGTATGATACAATCCCCAAGGCGTTTTGTGGGTTGGCGTTCTTGGTGCAGTCGAGCTGAGGAAGGGCGCGGAGCCAAAAAGACGATGTTTTTGAAGCTTGATTGGCGGTAACGAGAATATCCATGCGTTCACCTAAAGAGTGTTAGAGGTTGCGGAAGAGAATAACTAGGAGAGGCATACCAATTGCGATGTTGACATGGTCAGTCTCGTATGGCTCGATAGAAACAAAATCCACAGCAATAACTTTAAGAGTGTGATGATCGATGGAGAATTTATAGAGAGTATCGATTCCAGTGTTGACAAGACGCAATCGATATGTTTTGCCCTCTTCAAAGTCCAGTCTAAACCGTTCGCCAGTCTGATTTTTTTCGCCTTCCTTGTTGTACGTGTTGGTGCCGTTAATGAGGATATTGTCCATCGGGTAAGGACCTTTCCGCTGAACTTCAGGCAGAATTTCATTAACAGTTCGATGAGACCAATCACTGAGCATGATAGTTCCAACATCCTCGTCGTAGTTGGCGCTTGCTGGACCACGGATGATCAAGCCCCCATAGACACCATCATAAGTCTGAAGGCCAAAGTGGGAATGATACCATGAAGTGCCGTACTGAGTAGCTCGCCATCTGTATGTTATAGAAGAGCCAGGGGCTGTAGGACACTGGGTGATAGCAACGACGCCATCCTGGGGGTTCGTATAGTTCTGATGAGTGCCGTGGAAGTGAAAGGATGAGCCATTGGTCGAAGTCTTGAGGTTGCTCGTCAAGTGAACTACAACATTGTCTCCCCAGTCGGCAAATATCGTCGGGCCTAGTATGTTAGAGCCTAACTTATCTGCTTTGTGTAAGGAATCATACCAGGTACAGTCCCATTGATAGCCTGGGCGAATCTTGGGATTCCATCGGGAGTGAAGACGATTTCACTGATTTCCAGCCAGTATTCTCTTGTCACACCAGTATCGGGAATGACAGAGTAATAATCGCTGTGAATATCATATCCACACCATTGATTGCGAGTAGAGGGCGTATTGCCAGAGCATGGCCCTTTCCGCTGGATTCGAGCAACAGGCCCAGGCAGAGCATTCGAACATAAAGCCAAGGCAAGACAGAGAAGTGAATATAAGGCGATACTGTGCATATTGAATAATATGGAATCGAATGTGCTTGATGATGAGCTTGAAGGGAGCCATACTCACGATGATATATCTCTTTAAATGATGTAAAGAAGCAACAGCAGCGGAACCACCGCCTTCGAGAGCCAACATCGTCTGGTCATCAAATTTATCAACCGGTCTCAGCGGCATAACATGTGATTCACACGGAGCATGAAATCACCAGTGAGAGGCTATGAAATGCGTTGAGAAGCCATAGCGCTGCATGGTGGTTCATCGGACGGTCCGAATATGTCGATGGCGTCGAGACTGAACGGCTCGCGCGAGATGGCTTCGATATTTCATGTGACTAATCGAAATCTCGTTGCATATGTTTCCGAGACTCAGAACTACAAGAGGAGTACCTATATGCAGAGCTTAGTATGCCGAATCTTAACAGTACGGTCACTACTTGCTGCGGCATTCGGAGTACCCGATACGTCAACACTAGTTCATGAGACAGTCAATGACGCCTCATAAGCAATAACAACTCAACATGTCCAAGCTTTTCACGATGTTCATTGTCCAAAACGTATGATTTGGATCTTCCGATGTTATCTTTCTGTTGCTGGTTCGGCTGGGCCTTTCACATCGTAATATATGGTACTGAAACTTAATGAAGATGGTAGAATCAAAGCAGGATAGTAGCAGGGATCGAGATTGAAGGAAAAGTCTTCCCCAAGACCTGGCTGAAGTGTCTAGAGATAACTGCCAGCAGGACACAACACTACGGCCTGGTCGTTTTGAAGGGGTCCAAGGTATTGGCCCTTGCTATTGTGTACCATTGAGATAAGATAAATTTGATATGCATGAATCTTAATTAGTCATTCGATATATTCGAAAAAGTTGTTGAACAATTATTCTTGAAGCTCGTATAAGTCAAGTTGTTCAAAGATGCAGGGATCGCCATGGTGTTGATGTCCACTCACTGAACACCCCGCCAACGTCACCTGACGTCGCGACTCTACAGGCGCATCGTTCTTTCCCCAGAGCGCGACCCCTGTTGGGCAGGCATGGAAGGTGAAACCGCGCCAGCGAATTTATATAAACATACCCGACTTGACTCTATCAACAACTCAGCCAGGTTTGCACACGCAAGCTTGCCCACCACGAATACCCAAACATCCCTTTTGCCATTTGTTTCTTGCGTCTAGCCTCCCTATTTTTGCTTTTAACCCAGCCAATCGACCGCTTTAAGCAAATGGTCCATTCTTTCCCATTCATCAGTAACAAACTTCATCTATGCGACACCACGAACCGACGAAACATCCCATTGTCGCAAAAGGGAAAGGCCATCGCGTAACGGGAAGCGCGCCAACATCACTTCAACCCTTTCGGAACAAATCTACATGGAACCAAGCAAACCACACGATGCCACCAAGCTTAAAGGATAAAGGCGGTCGCCTTCTGGCCTTTGCCAACGCTGGCATAAAAAATGAACCTCAATCACAAGTGGAGATCAAGCCATCGAGCGCAGAGCCGCCACATAATCCTCATCCGCCTCCAGCTCCTGTGCCTCGCCCTGCTAGTTTCCCAAGAGAGATCCAGGGGCTTGGTGGTAGAAACACCGCTCCCCCGAGACAGAACCATCCTTTCAGCCAACCACCGCCCCGTTCACCGCAGCTCTCGGTGGTATCTTCTCCCAATGATCGCGGCAAGACCAACTCGAACGGGCGTCCGGACCTTTTTTCTGGCTCACAACTTGATGAGAATTTCCTAGAGTCTGGTCTGACTACTCCATACAACGAACCTGCTGAACCCGTTAGGCTCGGGCTCGAGTTAACTCAAGATCTCAAGAAGAACATTCCACAACACCGACAACCTGATCGCAACCGATTCCAACGAACCGCGCCGACAAGTGATTTGTTCACAGTTGGGGATGACCTACGCATGAATGTGATCAGTCGGCCTCAACGACACAATATCGACCATATGGGCGATGGTTTTCAGGACAATATGAACGTTAGACATGGAAAGGTCAATCCTCAATATGATCATGGGCGAGCTCGTCCCGAATCGCCAGCCAGACTTGACTCTAGACTTCCTATGCGTGAAGTGAGGATTCGAAAATCACACAGTGGCCGGTCAGAAGCCTATGATGCGAACCGGGTGATGAGTCCCTCACCCAAGCGTCATCAGACGCAATGGCAAAGCAACCATAGAAATGAGACCGCACGACAGCCTGCTGTGCAGCATGTGGATGATGAGGATGTGGAGACCTCTTCGCAAGAGGAGGAGCATGCAACACCAAGGCCTCGGACGGCCCAGCCTGTGATCCAAAGAACTATGTTGGAGAGCATACCGGCTGTTACGAACCCGGTCCCAAGAATGAATCGCCAAGACAACAAACGGCGCCGCCCAGACCCGGAGTACAACGACTCTGCTTTGAGATCCATGTCATTCAACACCCTTCAACAACAACCTTTTGATTTTGACCCGTCAAAGGATGAACAAAAGGGGACTGGAGTTAATTCTGAAAATATAGAGGCCAAGTTGGACCAATTTCGTCATGTTGACGAGCAGGAACAGCATGACCTCTTCTCCAACATGTCGATTGAAAATTGGGAAACATCTGGGGATTGGTTTGTCAGTGAGTTTAGCGGTTTGATGCAACGACTTATGGAGTCGAGGAGACATAAGCGCAATATCATTCAGGAGTTTGAGCAGGAAGCGGCCGATCGCGAGGAAGCTGTTCGCCTGAGAACAGAAGCTGTCGACCGAAAGCTCTCAAGGATGAAGCAAGATGGTCAACGAGTGGTGGAGGACAAGACCTCATGAAACATGGATACATTACCGACGGAATTTTGTGAGGAATGAGTTTTACGACCGATATGACTGCATTATGATGGAGTTGAGGCTGATTTGCTCGACATTGGGAGCGTGATTTTTTCGAATGGTTTGCGGGAGTGCACAAAAAATGAAGAGTGATTTCGAATTATTTATAGCCCTTTAGATACTTCATTATAGATTACCAAAGTTTATAGAAGTTGTCACGCTGTTTGTAGGGGAATATGGTGGTTCTGTTGAAACGGTTCAGGACCGCAAGTGGTTCATTAATGTCTAGTCGTAATGGATTTTGGAGTCTTCTTTTTGTGTGATTGAGTTGAGTATGTCGTCCCCCCTTTTAGATTCTTCGAACATGTTTTACTTTTCTGTCACGACCTACCACCATCCGCAATTGTCGGCCTGGTCGGTTGGCCAGGACTCCTTTTCGCAGTCTGTCGGTGTAGAGCTCGTAAGCTGGATAGTAGCCGTCAACGAATTTGACAACCTCCTGCGAGCACATTCCAGCTTCTGGGTCGCCCCTTTCCTCACGCAAATGATCCTCTTGCTCTAGTCTCCAGCCGTAGACATAGCCAAGGTCCTCGGCGTCGATCTGGATAAAGGAGTCGAAAGAATCCGTGAGGGTGTTGTACTCTGACAGCTTCTCGTTGATGAATAAGAGATGCTCGAGCTTGTGCTGTTTGAGAGTGCGGTTGGGCATGTTGAGTCTTGCTTCTACGCCCTCACGCGTTAGAGGGCGGAAGCCTACACACCATCCCTCGAGAATAATGGCCTGGATTTTGGGTTGGCCAGGCTGGTTTACAAGAGTCCATTCAGACTCAGGAAGGCGATCTCCTTTGCCGCCCTTGATAGCCTTGTCATATTTTGGCAGTTTTGTGGGCTCCCCTTTTAGTACTGCCTCAAAGAAAGCTTTTGCAAGGGGCAAGTCATGAGTTCCTGTGGTTGTTTGTTAGGAGTGTTTGTTTATTGATGAACTGAAATGAGATTTCTTACCGGGCTCCCCGCGGTGCTGGATGAGGGCATTTTCAGGGTCAGACTCAGCCAGGGCAACTTGGTCCTGACGAGTGAGGTAGAATTCGTCTATGCTGCAGACCAAGGTCGGCACATTTTGACTTTCCAGGGCCTTGCTCAGAGACTTGACAAGGGTAGACTTGCCGGCGCCCTGGATACCATTGAGACCGATGACAAAGGGGCGGTCGGGAGACTCTTCGCGGTGGAGTTTGAGCTGAGCGAGGATGAATGGCAGGCAAATCTCAGTTTTATCATCAACGAAGTGGGGAGCCATGATGAGAGAAGTCTTCAATCCAAGTTGAGTAAGTACTATAATAAATCAAGATAAGGATAAGGAGGGTATTGCATGTGAGAGGTAGTCCGAGAGTGGTAGTGCAGCCATAGAATGAATGATTGATTGAGTGTGTGATATTGTCAGTCAATTGCCTTAATTTTTTGGTCGGGCAATTCACGGCCGAGACAAAGACAAAGAGACAAGAGAATATGACGGTGCTAGCTGGAGATCAGCAAATCAGACTTGCTTGTGGCGCTGCGAGTTTGGGTCTAGGTCTGTGGTCTTGGTCTGGGTCTGGCCTGTCTTGATCGGGTTTGATTTTGCGGGGAGTTTAGAGAGAGAGGCATTTGTGGGGAATTATTGTCCGTAGCCGGTCGGTATGAGAGGTCGGCAGAGGTGGATGTAAGTAAATACCTATGCAGTCTACAAGGCAAGGTGAAGAAGAATGTATCAACAAAGGTAAGGTGGAATAATAATACAAGTTTTACTTAGTAGTACAGCTTGATAATTAAGATACATCTTCTGTGTCTGGAATAGTTATATCATAATTATCTTGTTTCTCGGCTTGTGACTGCATCTACAAGACACATACTGTAACCTGTTATAATCCAACCAGCAACTACCTACCCCAGATCTATGTAACCTCCAATTGTCTTCCCCAGCTTACATCTTACTCTTGGTTACAAACATGTGACATGAACTAATTCATCCGCATGACATGACTTCATCTGCCCTTTGATCCTTCTTTACATGTGAACCCAGGTCCGTTTCTTAACTCGGCCTAGCGTATTCCCCGCAACCAGTCCCCTCGGTACCCCATAGAAGCCGAGGCTTCCCCTTCACAAGTAGACAAGGTCCCGGTCGTTTGAGTTGCAACCAGGCCCGGCCCAAGCTTGTTAAGAGCTGCTCGTTGCGCTGCCTCCCCAATTCTTTTTTTCATTCTTGATTCATTCCTCATCCTCATCTCCAACTTCAACTCTTCTGTCTTTTCCTGCCTCATCATATATCAAGCGTGTTCTATTATATACCCACCTTCTGTCGCATATCATATCACACACCATCATGGCAGAGCAGTTGAGATACGACGGCCAAGTTGTTGTCGTCACTGGTGCTGGCGGTGGTCTTGGAAAGGCATATGCCACTTTCTTCGGCTCCCGCGGTGCCAGCGTTGTCGTCAACGATCTTGGTGTCACTTCAAAGGGCGAGGGTAACTCATCAAAGGTTCGTAACAACACAGCAAACAGTAGCTTTCCCTCGGCGCAAGCGCATATAGCTAACTCTTGTCGCGACAGGCTGCCGATGTTGTCGTCAACGAGATCAAGGCCGCTGGCGGCAAGGCTGTCGCCAACTACGACTCAGTAGAGAACGGCGAGCGCATCATTGAGACCGCCATCAGCGCCTTCGGCCGAATCGATATCCTCATCAACAACGCCGGTATCCTGCGAGATATCAGCTTCAAGAACATGAAGGACGAGGACTGGGATCTCATCTACAAGGTTCACATCAAGGGCTCATATAAGTGCGCTCGCGCTGCCTGGCCTCATTTCCGCAAGCAAAAGTACGGCCGTGTCATCAACACCGCGTCGGCTGCTGGCCTCTTTGGCAACTTTGGTCAGGCCAACTACTCCGCTGCCAAGCTCGCCATGGTCGGTTTCACAGAGACTCTGGCCAAGGAGGGTATCAAGTATGGTATCTTGGCCAATGTTATTGCGCCTGTCGGTATGTTTTAATCGCGCCTCATTTCCGAATCTCATATACTGACGTCAGATAGCTGCCAGCAGAATGACCGAGACCATCATGCCTCCTGATGTCCTCGAGCAACTCAAGCCCGAATGGGTTGTTCCCCTCGTCGCTGTCTTGGTTCACAAGAACAACACACAGGAGACTGGTGGTATCTTTGAGGTTGGCGGTGGCCACGTGGCTAAGCTTCGATGGGAGCGCTCCAGTGGTCTCCTCCTCAAGGCTGACGACTCTTACACCCCCGGAGCTATCATTAAGAACTGGGGTAAGGTCGTCGACTACTCCAACCCTCAATATCCCACAGGTCCCAACGATTTCCTCACATTGCTTGAGGACTCTATGAAGATGGGTCCTGCTGAGCAAGGCGAGAACCCCGACTTCACCGGCCGTGTCGCTCTTGTCACAGGCGGTGGTGCTGGTATTGGTCGCATTTATGCTCTTGCTTTCGCCAAGTACGGCGCATCAGTTGTCGTCAACGATCTGGCCGACCCTGAGCCCGTGGTTGCTGAGATCAAGAAGCTTGGTGGCAAGGCCGTCGGTGTCAAGGCCTCCGCTGAAGATGGTGAGAAGGTCGTCAAGGCTGCTATTGATGCCTTTGGCCGCATCGATATCGTGGTCAACAATGCCGGTATCCTCCGCGACAAGGCCTTCTCCAACATGAACGACGATCTCTGGGACCCTGTCCTGAACGTCCATCTCCGAGGTACCTACAAGGTCACCAAGGCTGCTTGGCCTTACTTCCTCAAGCAGAAGTACGGTCGCGTTCTGAACACCACTTCAACCAGTGGTATTTACGGCAACTTTGGCCAGGCCAACTATGCTGCTGCTGTAAGTTGACTTGTTTAATCATTTTACGAAATATACTAACGTCTATAGAAATGTGGTATTCTTGGTTTCTCTCGCGCCCTTGCTCTCGAGGGCCACAAGTATGGCATCTATGTCAACACTATCGCTCCCAACGCTGGTACTGCCATGACCGCCACTATCATGCCCGACGAGATGGTTCAGGCTTTCAAGCCCGACTACATTGCTCCTCTCGTCCTTGCTCTCTGCAGTGACAAGTGCCCCAACCCTACTGGCGGCTTGTACGAGGTTGGCAGCGGCTGGTGTGGTCAGACTCGATGGCAGCGAACTGGCGGCCACGGCTTCCCCGTGGACGTTGCTCTCGTCCCCGAGGAGGTTGTCAAGCACTGGAAGGACATCGTCACCTTCGATGGCCGCGCTGACCACCCTGTCAAGTCTCAGGACTCGATCGAGAAGATCATGGCCAACATGCAAAACACAAGCAAGGGCAAGGAGTCCTCGGGTGAGACTGATTACAAGAAGGTCATTGCCGAGACTGTCACCAAGGAGGGCAAGCCTACCGAGTTCAAGTACGAGGAGCGAGATGTCATCCTTTACAACCTCGGTGTTGGTGCTAAGCGCACCGACCTCAAGTACGTGTTTGAGGGCTCTGAGGACTTCCAGGTCCTTCCCACTTTCGGTGTTATTCCTCCTTTCAACACCGAGATGCCTTTCGACTTTGACAACATCGTGCCCAACTTCTCTCCCATGATGTTGCTCCACGGAGAGCAATACCTCGAGATCCGCAAGTTCCCTATCCCCACCAACGCCCGCCTTGTTAGCCGAGGTCGCCTCCTCGAGGTCGTTGACAAGGGCAATGCTTCTATTGCCCGAAGCTCCACCACTACTGTTGACGCCAACACCGGTGAGGATGTCTTCTACAACGAAGCCAGCGTCTTCCTCCGCGGTACTGGTGGTTGGGGCGGTCCCAAGCGTGGTGCTGACCGCGGTTCTGCCACTGCTGCCAACAAGCCCCCTGCTCGCGCTCCCGACGTTGTCGTCGAGTCCCCCACAAATGACGACCAGGCTGCTATCTACCGCCTGAGCGGCGACTACAACCCTCTCCATATCGATCCCGAGTTTGCCAAGGTTGGTGGCTTCAAGGCCCCCATCCTCCACGGCCTCTGCAGCTTCGGTGTTGCCGGAAAGGCTGTCTACGAGCGCTTCGGTGCTTTCAAGAACATCAAGGTCCGCTTCGCCGGTGTTGTCATCCCCGGTCAGACCATTGTCACCGAGATGTGGCGCGAGGGCAACAAGATCATCTTCCAGTCCAAGGTCAAGGAGACTGGCAAGCCCGCCATCGCCGGTGCTGCTGCTGAGCTCAGGACCGACGGTAAGAGCAAGCTGTAAACAAAATTTGGATCATTAGCGGAGTTTTGCGAATGGGATTTTGTGTAATATCATAATGTCAGAATGTACATTTGGAATAAAACATAAAAAAAAACATAAATCAAGTCTGTATTGCAGTCGAGTGATATGGTCCTAGTCATGTCCTGTTGCCCAATCTTGTATGCCAATTCGACACCAGTTCTTTCAGAGTAAAGATATTTATGTAAACCACAAGACGCCCCCGTGCCCAATAACCCAAAATTTATGCAAATTTATTCTGCCAACGCTGTCCATCTTGTCTTGTCATACGCCGTTAATTCGTAAACCCAACCCATGTCGTCAAACAAAAACCGTTTCTACGATGAGATCAAAAACCTCTGCAAGAGCAGGAATTCGCCCACTAAATAACACACGCTCAACACTCACGTCCATTCTGTTCCCTGCAACGCCTGTCTCGAGAAACGCACGCTCGACGCCCGAAAGTTCTCGGTTCTCCATGTCTTTCCACTTACGCTCCGCCTCTTCACGCGCAGCCTGCAGGACCTTTTCTGTATCCTCTGATTCCCAAAGATTGCACCTATCGCATTCCTTACATTGCCTGGCGTCTCCTTCAGGGCGGAAATGGTCGCAGAAGTGACGGTATCCCTCGTCGGTGAGGTCGGCACGACAAACGTAGCACATCTTGTAGCCACAGGGACATGTAAGTTTGTTGCAACCTGCATTTTTGACGAATGATGTATTGCAACGGGGGCAGACACGCTTGATCGCCATGCTCATCGCTTGCTCGACCTGTGTACGGAGCGCTACGAGTGACGATTCGTTGCACACGTGTATATCCTTCCATGACTTGTGGCATGAGAGACATGACGAGCGACCGCACTCGGGGCTCTGGCATGTAAATTTTGTGCCGCGGCGACGACGGCGGTGACGGTTGAGGGCCTTGGACCACTCCACTGAAACGTAATCACCAAAGGACTGCTGCGTGCTGAGAAGGAGGCATATGAAGGAGGAAATAAGAACGAGCGGGAAGACGAAAGGGAGGGTCCCGATGCACAGGACAAGGACGAAAAGGTTGTAGATACTATCCGACTTGATGCGAAGAGCAGATTCGTGAGCTGGCGTATATATATCGTCAATCTCAGCGTAGTCACAAAAAGGGCATCGGACCAAAGGCAGGTTCGCTGCCAGGAGACTATGCTCTGCTAACCGACGATCAAGCTTGTGCAGGATTTCTGCCCCCTTCTTCTCTTCGTCCATGGCTCGATGGAGGTGATCAGGCGGTATGTGCCCGGGACACCCGTCACCGTCGGAGGAAAGGCACTTGAGCGTTCCCGTTTCTGGGTTGATGCTGCTCTGCCAGCCTTGACCAAAAACAGCTTCCTTTATGGAGTGCTGCACGCATCGGTAGCAGACTAAATGGCCCTCGCGATTACAGTGGGTGAACTCCTCAAAGGCTGCTGATGTGAAGCAGCAGACACACTCGTGCGTTGCTTCAGCCTCTTCTGCTTCTTCGTTGTTGAGAATTATGGCCAGGCCTCTATCTCTCCCTTCTCTATCCAGTCTATCCTTCTCTTTCAGAGGAGCCACCAGGAGATTGTACAGTTCGCGATCAAGCTCTGCACTGCCCGTTGTCCGAATAGTGGGGATGATAGACCCTTGACCGGTTGAGCGCCATGATACTAACGGATGGTTTTCTGCCTCGCCCGTAGCGATAGGTTTCCTTCGAAAGAACAGCGATGAGATCGTGAAGCGCCATGATTTGGAAGACAGTGTGACGAGGGTTTGTCGGGCTTCGAGGTAAGAGTAGTTGGATTCTGCAAGGACAGCGTTGATGGTAGACCGCGATAACCCCTTGAACTCATGCCATGCTAGATTTTGGACAGCTCTTTTGTATTCCTTGCTCTTGAATACTTCTGTTTTTGGTACGGTTTCGGGACGGGCCGTTTCCTTGTCGGGTACTCTCCAACGGCCCTTGACCCAGGTCACCCTGTTCTTGAGGAGGGCGTCAGCAACCAGAGCAAGTCGGGATTCGCCGTCAAAGTTGGACAGCAGCTCTCGAAAGACCTCGATCTGTACATCTGGAAACACGGCGGCAAGGGCTTCGAGGCTGTTGTTCAGCTCGCGGAGATCGGGCCTCTCAGGCGGGAGGCAGGGCAGCTGGGCTTCATCGTAGATGTATTCGTGCTGCTGGTGGAGATCGGACTCGCTCGATTTGGACCGGACCGAAGGGGTTCTATCGCTGGAGGTGAGCAGCCCAGTGAAGACCATGGCGGCTGCTCATTCTGGTGTGGGGAGTTGCCGTGTCTGGTTTGGAATGATAATGGCGGTGGTGATGATGCGTCAAAGTTGGGATTAGGTAATTTAGGTTGAGGCGTCGAGGTACAAGGCGTATAGTGACAAAACTGGATATACGTCACGAACAAAGAGCTTTCAAGAAAAGAAAATTATCGGTGAAGAATTTAAACTTCCATTAAGTGTTTATTTATTTGTGTACTTCTGGAGGAGCTTGTGCTTGTGCTTGAGTGTCATCGGGATGCTAAGTTGGGAGGGTTACATCGCTTTGTCTGAAGCGTATTCGGATTTCAAGACATGGCGTTTTGCCTAACATAGACTCAGAGCATATGTCTCGGTATCGTATCAAGTTTTGTTTTTGATCCAAGATAAATAATAATAATAATAAATTGAAGCCATACCGCGTATTTGGATGTGCGTATACCTAGTAGTAATATGTAACCTTTACACGGGGAATATCAGGGTTTGTTGGCAATACAATACTGTGTCTCTCATAGGTGAAAGGCGCATATGCATGTATTGATCGTGATGCACCATGTCAGCCGACCAGGCATTAACGACTTGAGCTAAAACCACTAAGCTAATTGTTGCAAGATACTAAGGTAACAAGCTAAGCGTTAATTCCTACAGTGTATTTTGTACAGTTTATACTATCTTGATAAACCGTATTTACTGTAAATGTTTTAGAAGCTCATCTCAGTTCGAAACTGTCTATTCATCCCCAACGATTCCGCTCCTCCCTTCTGTTAATAATACGCTACAGCTAAGGAGTAGATAGAACTGAAATACGTGAACGTTCACCTAACTAAGAAGATTCATTAACGATTCACCCGAGGCTGATGCGGATCCCTCAAACTGGCCAGCAGATATCTTCTGTACCCATGAGGGCGCTTCAGGAGTTGGGAGTATGTTTCCTTCTTGTCGAAGGGCAGAAACCGGGATGATATATGCACTATGAGATGGTGAGTTCAATGTGACTTTGACGAGGAGATGTTCTCATACTTGTTCATATTGACCGAACTGAATGCGCCCACGACGTCTTTGAATGTCTGCTCAGACCAGTTGACTGAGTCCCTATACACAAATCACATTAGTCATGAGCACGAGAGGATAACATATGTCTTTCTGGGCTTACATCTTATTTACTATAATGATGAGTTTCTCCCGTGGGTTGAGCACACCACTCGACAACGTAGTTGAGAGTTTCTCGGCAGATGAACCCCAGCTAGATGAATCAGAAGCATCAACAACCCAGAAAGCAACGTCTGGCGTCTGGTTTTCTATAGTGAAGCGATTAGTATAAGTACAACAGAATACCCAGGGGAAGATGCTGGCGACATACTCTGAACAGTAAAAGCTCCAGAAGGGGCATAAAAAGATTGAGCAAGTCCATTTTTCTCGAAGAATGGTACAATTTTCTCATACTGACTAATGCCCTCACTTTCCAGCTGCTGCAGTTGGGGAAGCTCAAGCCCACACTATAACGAGGCACGAGTTAGCATATGCCTAAGTATAAGCCTTGATTACTTGGGACTGCGCCCACCTTATAGATAAGGCTGCCGATCAGGGCTTTCTTGCCAGCCCCATCGTTACCAAGAACACTGAGAGATTTTGCGCCCATGATGTGTATATAAACGTAGACGTTAATTACAATAAAGCTTCAGGTTATTTGGAATGCCTAGGATGAGTGACGATGAGGCGGGGTGGAGAGAAAAAGCTGTTTGCTATGTCATGCACGTGACTCCCTAAAATAGATACACTTAAAGACTAGATTGACTTATTTTCCGAACATAGTAACTACCTTACCTATTACTTATTACCTGTCAATCTAAAACTCAGAGACTATATAAGTCAAGCTATTGATATGTGCCACTCAAATTCAACCGAACTATTCACAGAAAGATCCTTAGCTTGGTTAGCTACTAACCTTTTGAAAGTTGAAAGAGAAGTACCTGATCAAGTGACACTTTTCGTTGTTGGTCGGTTGCATGCTTTTCTTGATGACAGGGGGCTGCAGAGCGGCCCGTCTAGTTTCCGCTGAAGAATCCAACACTTGCTTTGTGATATCACACCAGCAGCAGACGTAGTACCGAAAAAACAAGCCTAGCCGACATCGCTATTTCTTGTAAATCGTTGTATCGCGAGAGCTAGACTAAAGCCTCTCAGTCTTCATGAAGCATGTGCAACGCTTCAAGGCCCGAGTGCTTGGGCGGACGGAGTTGCCTCATGCTGAGCTGACACCCAAGAACTCATCCCCCCGTCTAGACGAGTCCTCAAGCAGTATAACGGAGTCAACAAAATCCAGTACAACCGCACATGGCTTATCCTTGTTAGTCGACAGCAAGCCAGATGAGGCAGGTCTCATGAATTTTCCAGTAGACATTGTTGCGATTCACGGCCTTAATGGAAATGCAGTCTCAACATGGCGACACCAGCCTGATGGCACAGTATGGCTTCGAGACCTCCTTCCCGATTTCTTGCCTGGATGTCGGGTCTATACATATGGCTATCCCTCCAAAATATGGTCCCAATCGTCTGAAAGGATTCAGGAGTATGCGCTCAACCTTTTGGTTGCTCTGAGGGATGTTCGGGAAGATTTGAATGCCGTAATTCACCTGGTTCACTCATTCAACTCTGGTCTGACACATTTCTTAGAGCAAACGATCCATCATATTCGTGTGCCATAGTCTTGGTGGAATTGTCTTCAAACAGGTATGCATAATCTCCAAAGGAAGAAACCGAGATTGACCTATTCCAGGCGCTTGTCGCTGCTCACGAAAACGACGACTTGTATGGGGAGCTACTAAAGTCCATCCGAGGTGTAGTCTTTCTAGCCACTCCACATAGAGGAAGCGGTACAGCAAATCTAGCCAGTATTTGCGGTTCGATTGTCAATAGCTTCGCGTCTGCTGGGTTAGGACCGAGAGCAGTGAGGACCGATCTGCTTAAAACTTTGATATACGACTCGGATGCGCTTCAAGACCTGACCATGTCAGCGCGCAACCGTCTAGGTAATATTCACGTAGTTTCGTTCTACGAAACTTTGCCTTTGTCAATGGGCCCGTTGTCCTCCTCCCTGGTAAGTCTGTGTAGTATTATACGCAACAATAGTTCGCCAATGCTTTGGTAGCGCAAGCTTACCTCAGGGACAGGTTGTTAGCCCTGCTTCTGCTGTGCTGGGAATTCCATACGAAGAAGTTATTCCCATGCCAGAAGACCACAGAACTATTTGTCGTTTTCCCAGAGAGACAGAAAGCTACCTGAAAGTGGCGAGAGCTCTTCGAAGGATTGCCACCAAGTCCTCGAATATCGGCCCAACACTCAAGCGCACCAGCACGCACTCGTCCAACATTGGTAACCACCTCAAGACTTGCTCTTGTTGATCAATCGCTGATTATACTCAAGTCCTTAGTACTTTGGAAAGAACCTGCATGTCGCTTCTTAGTGATAACGATGTCGCAAAAGATGTCGAACCGCCCCCGAAACCAGTCCCTGGCACATGCCAGTGGATTCGCAGTCACAGTTTGTTCGTCTCTTGGCTCGAAGCCGGCACCAATGCTCTCCTGTGGCTTACAGGTCATCCTGGCTGCGGGAAAACCATGCTGTCCTACTCACTGGCCCAATACTTCGATGATGCTCGCAACAAGTCTCGGAATGTCCTCATCTATCTGTGCCAGAACAAAAACAAGCAGACGGACGCGAGAGCGGTACTCATTGGCCTTATCCTCCAGATCGCCGACCGCCATCGTTCGCTGGTGAGGTATATTCGCTCGGCGTTCGAAAAAGAAGGATCAAGCATTATCCAGTCCTTCGCCTCGCTCTGGCGTATTTTTGTCAGAATTGCAAAGGACCCCAAATCCGGACCGCTCTATGTTATTGTGGACGCGCTCGACGAGTGCGAGAGGACATCTTGTCATCAACTGCTTGTCTCGATATCTGATATGCTCACTGACTCTTCTCAGTCGATGAAGAGTGATAGCAGGGTCAAGTTCCTCATCACAAGCCGACCATTTCTTCACCAATCCTATGCTAACAGCCAAAAAGTACTTCAATCTCGAATATCAATCGACGATGACCAAACTGGTTACACTGAAGACCTTCAGACTTTCATTCAAGAGCGAATCCATGAAATTTCTCTGAACAGGCAATTCTCAAACGACATCAGGGACTTTTTATACGAAGCGATAATGTCCAAAGCCGATCGCACGTTTCTGTGGATTCATCTGGTCCTCGCATCAATCGAGAAGAGCATACTCACTTCAAGGAAAGAATTCCAGAAGATCATAGCCAGCATCCCAGAAGGCCTGGCTGAAATATACCATCGCTATCTGTCTGCCATACCCTTGGATCATCAGGAGGATGCTTCAAAACTACTGAAGTTACTTTTGGCATGCTCCAGGCCCCTCTCCTTAGTCGAACTCAACATCGCATTTACTATGGAGTCGTCATACACTACGACTGAAGAGATCATGCAAAACTCTCATAACTCGATTGCACACACTGTTCAGGGTATCCTGGGGGCTTTGGTAAGGGTCACAGGGCAACAAGTATCCCTGGTTCACCAGACGGTGAAGGACTATCTTCAAGATCGAGATAGCGCTAGCATCGACAGCCCTCCTGCGATACGCATGGTTGATCCGCAAGGTTCTGCTCTACAGCTGGCCACTGTATGCATTCAGTACCTTCTTCTTGATGATTTCACAGTCGATCTGTTTCCAACAAATGACCCATCTACCGTTGCAGAAGAAACAGATTTCTTTGGCGAGCTACCTCTGGGCGGCTTTGAAGGCGATTTTTGGGACCAGGAAGATCATGACCTGGACTCTGGTGCGTTGTTTCACGACCCTGATATCCTGAATTCTAAGATGTGCGATTCAATGGCCTTGGACTATCCTTTTTACACGTATGCATCATTGCATTGGGCTGAACACTTCGCCATATGCGAAGAAGATGCACCAGAAGAGCTTAAAGATTTTGCGAGATCTCTGCTGGACCCTGACACAGAAAATTGCCGTAACTGGTTAAGCTTCTATCATACAAAAGCTTCAACACCACTAGATGACGGCATCACGGACCAGAATCCAATCATCCTAGCGTCACAGTTTAACTCAATCACTGCCCTAAATAGTCTGCTTCTTGATAGTAAGCCTTCTCAAATCATCAAAAATCAGAGCCTTTACTGGGCGTCTCGACTTGGCCATGACCGCATCGTTACTGCTCTTCTACAGTCAGGCGCTGAACCTGATGTGCAGCAGCTGGATGGGCAAACAGCACTCACTGTTGCAGCTGAGCACGGCAATAAATCCTGCATAATCGCTTTGCTGGCAGACAGTCTAACCAATGCGAATGCTCCGGGCAGAAATGGACGGACTGCACTCTCGTTTGCCTGTAGAGGTGGATATGACGAGATCGTCAAAGAATTACTGAAACAGAAAGCTTGCAATCCCGACGAACCGGATAATACAGGAGCAACCCCATTCATCTGGGCCGTAGGGGGAGGTCATCACTCGACCATTTCCAACCTGGCAAGGCTTCGCAATGTTAACATCAACCACCAGGACAAGACAGGACGCACAGCAGTTTCATGGGCTTCTGGGGACGGCATGGCCGACACTGTCATACGGCTACTAAAGCTTCCATGCATTGACATAAATGCTAAAGACAACAAAGGGAGGTCGCCTCTCTCATGGGCAGCAGGAAATGGCTGTACGGATGTAGTTGAAATACTCCTCGCAAACCCAAGAATCGACAAGATGAGCATGGATAACGACAAGAGAAATGCGATATCATGGGCCAGTACACAAGGTCACTGTCAAGTTCTCGTCAAGCTTCTGGAAGCAGGCTGCCCAGGAGTCGATGCCGAAGATATCGATGGGTGGACGCCTCTGGCATGGGCTATCCAAACCGACTCGCCCGAAACAGTCCACGCCCTTGTCAGTAACGAAAACGTCCTGATTGAACGGCGCGACAGAGGTGGAAGGACTGCTTTGTCATGGGCTGTCGAGTATGGGCATATCGAGGTTGTCAAAGTGCTTCTGAGAGCTGGTGCTGACACTATGACACAAACTGGGAGTGGCAGGACCCCAGTGATGATAGCTAAGGACTTTGGCAGGGATGACATGGTAAAAGAACTCGAGGCGTACGGACCATAGTGTCTCATACACGAGACAGCACCTATGTTGTGGTTGTAGTACATGGCTGAGTTATCGATTATAATAGTTAGGAAATGGTAGTCCGTTACTACAGCTGTGGTATGCGTTTGAGTACCAGTTAGTCTAGATAGTGGACAGAAAGGCCATGTGATTCATTACGACCTGAAAGGAGACCAATGCCTGATCACTAAGAAATAAACATATCATATACAGACTCGTGTAATATTTACATGTGTATGTCCCGCTGCGAATCGCCAGAGTTCCTTTGACGCTTCAGAGTCACTTATTGTAGCGAAAGTGAAGACGTGAGCTTAGAATCGAGTGGCTAGTTACATACCCTGTAACTACCTAATCAACTGACTACTGGACCTAACACTTGCAGATGCCAAAGATTGACCTAACCAGCTCAGGATTTCCAGTGATCTGCCGTCGATGCACCCCACGCTCTTGTTGTCACCATTCAATGGAGCAAGCAAAGTGATCACCCACCAGATCGACAACCCCGCAAATGTCAACTCATCACGAAACTCGGATCATTGCAGATATTCCGCGCCTTTTTTCGCAACTACCAGAAAGGGCTTGACACAAGATACTACTGCACGCATTTGACGACATGCGGTCTGGACTGACTCGCAAGGGAAATTGGGGGCTCGCAACGCGTCAACAAGTGTATTGGTCACGACACGTTGCATGCATCCTCACAATTTCCACTCAATCATGTCACTCGTGTGTTTCATCGCATTCAGCTGAAGGATAATAAGCTTTTTCTCATGTGCGGCTTACTCAACCCTCTCTGTATCACCACAAGACATGCGTGATGCAGGCACGAGATAGTAGGTAACCAAAGTCCCATCGTGAAAGTGACAAGCCCCAAGAAGGTGGTGTTCAAGCGGTGAGATCAAGTCGACCTCAAAATGTCAGGTCAGCGTGCCCGTCGCCAAGGGTATTTAGTTAGACCCTGTGCGGCTAACCGGCCATTTCGCGCTTACAAGACTTGATAAAGCCTAGCGAACAGTTTAGAAGATGTCCGGTTTGTTTGATAGCTTGGCTGACGTTGATTGTGACTTTCTAATCAAATCAAACAAACGCCACTGGCAGAGGGTATGAGTTGTCGTTGAAGAGGCATGAGATGGAACAAAGTCGGTCGGATATCTATGTACAATCTGCTGAAGGATGAGATCGTTGTCAGATCCAAAGCCAGCTGTCCCTTGCAAATGCAGGCATTGCAGCTCGAGGATCTTGCTCCTTGTCAGCCGCTAAAATGATGTATTATTACCTACAGCAAGCCCGCTAGGCTAATTATCATCAAGCCTCTTGAGCATCAAAGCTTCTAGGCTCCCAGATCCCAAATGAGCCTCAGCGGCGTCAAATTTAGTAACTGTCCGTGTCTCCTAATTAAGAAAAATTACTACGGACTCTGGAGGACTGCGCCAAGTCCGAATCCCTAACATGGGTACTCAGGGATGACGACGATCTTGTCTTGTCATTGTTGGCTATGCTAAAAGAAGCGAAGTGAGTGAGAAAAAAGAAAAAGGGGTCTTTCTCGGCGATGAGCTCGGCACAAGCCATTCTGCCGGCCAACTCAGTGGAGGAGCACGCGACTTTGTGCAGGACAAAGCCCGTCGTGCATATTGGTAGAGATGCCCACATTCCGGGTGATGTGGAGGGAAAAAGCAAAGCAAACGATGATATGATGATGTGAGCTTCTTTACTCGAGGCTGGGTGCTGCCATTGCTGCCCCAACCTGCAATATGCCGTGCATGGGCTGCGACTGACCCATGGAAAGAAAACGCTTATCCGTGGCGTCTGTCTCGGACGAATGATGTCGATTGAGCGACAGTGAGCCGAGCCCCCCAGTCTTTTCTGGCGCTCAGATCTGCTGCCATACATGGACCACGATCTCGTTTTCAGAGTTGGAGTTGAAGAGGTTATGGCTGCAACACAGCCCAATATTAACCTGAACAAGGTTCCGGCACTGTATGTGCCAGAGGCTCAAAGGCTGACATGAAAACTGCCGCTGGCTGTACGGCAGTCATCAAGGACCAGCTAGCATAGCAGTAGGCTCGACATGGCGTTTCACGTGCTGGGCGCTTGCATGTGCATTTTGAGGTGCTCATGAGACCTGGGTTTCCCGAGGCACTAGACTACATGTTCATGAGTTTAATCAGTGGGTGTGCTGGTCTCGAAGATCTTTGTTTGATGTGACGGTCCTCATTTCTCCCATGACGGATCCGATTGCTTCGTAAAAGTCCTTGGCAGTCATCAAGGAAGCGGCATTTGAATGAGAAAGTTTCGTCATCCACCTTATTTGAATGGGAGATTGGCCAAGGTCAAGGACGAGGACGAGACATATCCATATCGTTGACGTAGGAATAATGCGTCTCTCGACTAGTCAGGAACCGAAAGCCGCACATCGCTGCCTATAGCGCCGCAGCCTGTGTCTTATTAAGGGCAGACTACCTTGTGGCTCCAGAGACACACACAATTGTTGCAGATCGTAAATTCCCTGATTTGGTTGTTAGCCACGCGACAAGGAAGGACTTTGTCCGAAGCATTGAGAACAGCCGTGAGAAGGGGACCGTTGGGTACCATGAGCTGCCCAAGCCAGCGGTCGGGGTCAGCCACCTCATTCATGTCTGTCAGTGACGGTAAACCAAAGATCCCGCCCGTCATCTGCAGTTGCTGTGGCTTTCAGCTGAGGTGGGGTTTAGGGACATGTAAGCAGCCAAACCCGCCATCTCAGGGGCTGTAAAGTCGGAAACGCCTTGGCTGATGGTTATTTCTGACCACAACCTTTGATCGGGGACCCGATCACTGGAATCGCCATTGACTGATTGATGAATTTGACAAAAAGTAAAAGGCTCAGTCCGGCACTCTTATTCCCAAAGGTCCACTCTCCGCCACGCCCGGGGAGTCCAAAGTTCCCATGTTTGTCTGGTCTGCACCAAAAATAAAGACAAGACAAACCAAGTCAGGATACGATGGATACGTACTCTCGTACTCTCGTATGTACTCTATCCTATACACGGGTGCTGTACAAGATCCGTAGGTCACTAACGGGCGGCCCCGAAAAAAGGTGAACCAAGCAGCAAGCCAAGAGAAAAACACTGGACATCAAATGAAAGAAAACGAGGGATCTACAGTCAGACATCGTACGGTACCTGACTTGTTAGTTTCAGTCGTCACTTGGAAAACGCCACAGCCCGTATCGCGGGCATCTATCTCTCTTGTTGCATCTCAGCCGCCTTGGGACCAGCTCATAGTCAACCAGAGCAAATAGAGCAAGCTTAGGTTACCTACTATGTACTCACTCACTCGTAGTCAAACCAAACCAAGGCCCTTACTTCTTCAAGACCAAGGTCACCCAAAAAAAAACCAAGGACAGGGTCCACCATTTGTTGTTGTTGTTGCCCAGAATAAAGCCGTGCAGTAACTTAGCCAAGCCTAGCTCAGGCGCCTGGGTCCCCCTGGGTTCCCTGGGCCACCCCCTGTCCTAGTGCTCGATATCCACCACACCTGGCCAGCCGCCTCCTCAAAGCTCCTCCACCGCTACAACAAGAGAGAGAATCTGCGTCTGCTTGGGGGGTTAATCCCGACTTTCTTTGAGCGGCATCCTGGTTTAGTAGACTGCTCAGCCTTACTTGTCGCGGTGAACGGGCCCATTCATCCTCCATCGCCCCTTGTCGTGGGTCTTGGCCTATATTTGCTAGCTACCTACCTAGCAAGCTACCTACAGCGCGTTGTAGTTACTGTATTTGGCTCAGCTTGGGAGCATATATAACTTTCCTTTCTCCCCCTCCCATCCTTCATTTGCTACTACATCTGCATCTTATAAACTTTGTATGCAGTCGTGGCTTGACGTGTGTGTGTGTGCTCGCGTGAATTACATCTCTCTTATATAACTAAGAGTCTTTCGTAGACAGAC